>NW_024468095.1:0-6893 GCF_001896365.1 Talaromyces amestolkiae | reverse complement strand
CTTAAGCTTATTGCTTTTTTATTATTAAAATATTATTTTAATTATATATATATATATAATCTTTTTTTTAATTTTTAATATATAAATTAATTAATTATATTTAAAAATTATACTAATAAACCTATAACTTATATAGAAAACCTTTAAAAGTTTATTATAAATAAGATTAAAAAACCTCGCGCACCTATGAAAATGCACCCCCCCAGGTAAAAAGTACTGTGGGAACGAATCTAAGTTATAAAAGACTCCATAAGCAACCTATTTACTAACTTTCAGCGCCTCAATCAACGTGGTTGAGTGATGGCGCCAAAAAGTCAGAAAAAAGGGGGAGCGTGGCCGATACCACACTTCGAGGATGACTCTAATATATATATATATACAGCCTCCAMCATTAAAGAACTTAAAGTATTAAAGAAGTGCTATAAGAATAAGTAGAATAGTATACTAATTAATATCATTAATAATATAATAGCATTATTCTTACACCTAGCTCGTTAAGTAAAGAATATACTAATAAATAAGTAGCTTATATAGTAATTCACGTATATAGAATTAAATATAGAAAAGATATAAAAAGAGGTCTTATAGACCTCTTAGAAGATTAATATAATAAAAAGTAATACTAATTATTTTATTAAGATAATCTACTATACATCTCTAAGCTTATATATTAATAGTAATAAGTTATATAGTTATATAATAGCAAGCTCTAAATTATATATATAAGATTAGAGATAATAAGTATTTTTATATCTATTAATTATCTCTAATATGGAAGTCTCTAGCAGGAATAACTCTTTATTAATATCCTTTTTATCTTAAAAAGATCTTAAGATCTACCTTAAGTGTACTAACGCTAACACTATTAATCCTCTAAGATAGTCCCTAGATAAGGTTATTCACTAAGCTAATCTAGCAATCTAATCAATATAGGATACTATAATTATACATTAATATCTTCTTACTATGAGAGTGTAGCCTAGTAAAAATATCATTCTTCTTATAGCTACCGTAGATGATATAGACTAGCTTATATATAAGAATAGCTAGATTTATACCTTCAGAGTAGAGACTTATATCTAGAAATATATCTAAAATATAATAGTATATAGTATTAGTATTAATATCAATCTAAAATAGGAGATTTTTAAAATAATATTTACCTCTTAGAATGCTGCTATATTTATATATATTCTAGCCCTATTCAATATTATATATATAGGCTGGCTACTTAGTGAATAGAAGATCTAGAAACTAAAGTTTCCACAAGCTTATCTTATTATGATATTTAATAATAAGTGGATAGCTAATCTTATAATTAAGTAAGGCTTTATTATTAATAATTTCTAGTATGTAGTCTTTATTTATAATAAGACTACTAATCTCTAATAATATTATAAATACTAGATATATAAGTATATTATATAATATTATTAGCATTAGATCTACTATACCTACTATATAGGATCTTATAATATAAAGGACTGTTCTATATCTAAAGAGAAGGAATACACTAAGTACATTAACTATGCTGTAGAAAATATATATATTAAAGACTCTATAAAGAAGCTAGATAAGAAGTATTTCTTCTATATCTATAAGTATTTAATTAGAGTCTTATATTTAGCAGAGATTTATTAATAGCATACCTATAGCCTCTAATATTATTCTAAGGTTGCGAGACTAGATAACTATACTTCTAGAATTATCTCTTATAATAATTTTATATCTATAAAAGTAACAGCTCTAGCAGCTAATAAGTATAGCTCTTATACTAAGATCTAGGTAGAATCTTCTATATAATGTTACTTAACTCTATTATAAAATAAGAACACAGCAGTATATAAATAGACTACTAACTTTAGAAGTCTAAATCAGCTAAATATTTAGGCCTAAAAGAAAGTAATATAGATATAGAATAATAAAAAGAATAAAATAATAAATATTAATCTAGAATTAAAAGCTATAGTTAATTCTTACTTAATAATTATATACAAAGACCGTACACGGAAGAATCATTCTAAAATGCTAAAGATACTAACTAGTTTTATCCTCTAGTCGGATATCACCTCACTCTAAGAAGTGTAAGTGGAATTAATCTACTCTATCTATCGTACATGGAGCGTGCGCACTATTCTAGATGATAAGTCTAATAATAAGCTTAGCTACTTAGACTACAATATTATCAAGCCTACTAGAAAACCTAATAAAGAGAATAATATAATAATAATTATAAATCTTAAAGACTCTATATAGGTTAATTCTCAATAAGATACTATGCCTACTAACTCTAAATCTTATAGGTAAACTACTAGAAATTATAAGATAAGATCTAGATATATCTCTTTAATAAGAAAAATATATAAGAATATAATATCCTAGCTATTCAGAAATTTTATATTAATAAATAAATAGATCCTCTAATTATATATATACTAGTGCTCTAAAACTATTTTTATATTCTATTGCAGCCTATACTATAAAAAGATTATAATATCTATTTATAAGTATGTCTCTATATCAATAAATATATTAACCTTACTATATAGGAAGTATAATTTTATAATAAGAATTTAAATATGCTGATCTTTTAGATTGTTAATTATAATACTATTTATATCTATAATATTTATAATCTAAGAGTATCTAGTAACTAGAGATCTAAAATTAGGACTCTCTATAAGGTAATAATATCTAGTATATAATATATTATATTAAAAGACTTTAATCTATACTATCTACTATAGATAGATATATAATATTAATATATAGATAATAAAGTAATAGAACTTATTAATTTTATAGATAAGTATAAACTAGATTAGTTGTTTCCCTATAGCATAATAATATACAAGAAAAAGGAAGCTAAAATAACTATTAATCTTATTTAGATATCTAATACTCTATCTAACCAATTAATCAGCTATACTAATAAATAAGAGTAATAATATAGTATAAATTATATCTCTATTCTTATTTAATTTAATCTAACTCTAGTTAGTATACTTCTTATTATCTATAAAAATTAAGGGTTATTAGACTAGAAGCTCTTTCTTAGGCTAATAAAGATATATAACTAGTATCCCTATTAACTAGCAGATATAAAAGATATTAATAAAATAGTATACTATCTAATTAAAGTAATTTATAATATAATAGAATAGATCATTTTTATTAAATAGATTATTTCTTACTTTTATACTAGATATATATTAGAGATAATAGAGCTTAAATACTAGATCTTATAGTGCTAGAGATATATATAT
Organism: Talaromyces amestolkiae; assembly: GCF_001896365.1. Taxonomy (NCBI): domain Eukaryota; kingdom Fungi; phylum Ascomycota; class Eurotiomycetes; order Eurotiales; family Trichocomaceae; genus Talaromyces; species Talaromyces amestolkiae. The sequence goes on along the minus strand of NW_024468095.1, from coordinate 3,627 downwards.
TAAATTAATATAGATTAAACATGGGAAGAGTATAAAGAGATAAAGAAGGAGCTGAAAAGATATATTAATAAGCTTATATAAGAGCTCTACTATTAATAAATTAAAGAAGTAACTAAGTTATTAAATAGCTTCTAGAAAATTATATACTAGGTTTATAATTAAAATATACTATGTGTCTTTTTTATACTAATATTAATATATAATAATACTAAGTATGCTATCTTAAAAGAAAAAGTAGTGCTCTTCTAAAAAATCTTATATTTAGAGTCTCTAAAGGCAGACCTCTTAGATATTAGCTACTACTAATATCTAAAACCTTATAAAACATCTCTTATTATATTAGATAAAATATAAGTAGTAATTTATAATATAAAACCTAATAAAGCTCCTAATCTAGATAAAATTCTAAATCTAATCTTCTAATAACTATTTCTACTTATTAAATACTATCTATTTAATTTATTTAATACTTATCTATAGCGCTATTACTATTTAGAACACTTTTAATAGTCTACTATAGTGATAATCTATAAATCTAGAAAGTCTAATTATACTAATCTAAAATTATATTAATCTATAATATTACTAAGCATTATAGGAAAAATATTTAAATCTATAATTATATAATAGCTAAGCTATCTAGTAGAGTATTATCACCTATTATTAAAGTATTATATAGAGGAATAATAAGATTACTTCTATAAGCTTATAATCTATCTCCTACTAGAAGAAATTTATAATATCTAGAGAGATAGTTTTTGAGTAGCTTCTAGTCTTATAATAGATATTACTAGTATCTTTAATAATATAAACTATATAAGRYTTATCTATAATTTATAAAAGTATTAGATCTTTAATATATTAATAAACTAGATTATAAGCTTTCTTAATAGCTATTATATATTAATTATACTATTAAAGGATAATATAGAGGAATATATAATTAATATAGATATTTTTTAAGAGTTTTTATTATTATTAATCCTATTTCTATTCTTTAATATAAATCTTATTAAGTAGATATAAGCTAAGTGTCTAAAGGTATTTATTATTAAATATATAGATAATATTTTTCTAATAGTATTTAGAAGTTTTATAGTAGCTAATTACTGTATATTTATCTAGACATATTAGATTATAAARTATTAGAARAGAATATATATCTYTAAATTTAAYTTAATTAAATATTARTTAGTATAYTTCTARTRGAAGYACTAATTAATATTAAAGCTAAGGGATTAATTTAATATGTCTCTAGTTATTAAAGGATAGAAAATTAAAGTTAAGGACTCTATTAAGTATCTTAGAATTCTTCTAGATATCTATCTAACAGAGGAGGTCTATATATAAGAGATAAGAAAGAAAGCTATAAAATTAATAGTAGGATTAGTTTTAATAATAGACTTAATCTAAGGAATACTAATAATATATCTTTAGAAAATATATACTACTATACTCTAACTATAGATTATATATATATATTCTATATAATATATCTATAATAGAAGAGACTTTATGAAATTATAATAAGAGGCAGAAAAAGTAATATAATTTATCTATATCTAAGCGCTATACTAGATATTTAGCATATTTAAATATATATTATAATAGGCCCTAGAGATCTATCTCTATATCTTATTATMTAAATTAATACTTATAAGACTATTAAAAGAGATATATCTCTAATTAATAATCTTACTACTATAATTAATATTATAAACTATATAAAATTAAATTTCTTATAATAATCCCTTTACATTCCTATTATACTAATTAAAGATATTTATAGAATAGAAACTTGGATATAGTATATATTAGTATATTAAAATGATCTATTTATTTATAATACTTYTATARTRRRAGCTACTARAGATAAGAATTAATAAAATWARAAARAAAGCTATTTATATATAAATTACTATAATAATAAATATTTAATTTTTTATAGATAGGAGCGGGYATAAMTATAGAATTAAAATAATAGTATATTTATTAATATTAARTGTAGCTATATAAATAATTAGCTTATTAGAAATATATACTATCTATATAAATAAGCTAGAGAAGATTAATATAATGCTAAGCCTTCTAATCTATAATTAAGACTATAGTAAGAKYTATAAAGCTATAATCTATMTTAATAACTAAATAGTAATCTATACTATATATTATTCCTAATAGTTCTTTAGACAGTATATTCTTTATTAAATTATATATTAGTTAGACCTATTATAGGATCTTTAATCTTACTAGTAGGTATAATTATAGTAGATGTCTAAATATAAAGATATTCTTAGTAATAAAGAAGCAGATTAGTTAGTAAAGCTTATTATAATAAATATAATATAATATATATAAAAAAATAGACATAGATCTTAAATTAATATATCTAACTAGACTATACTCTATACTATATATATCTCTTTTAATCTATATTACTTTATAATTCTTGTGATAATATATCAGCAATAATTATAGATAGAATTTATAAAATAATAGAAAAAATAGTAGAATAATATTAAGTATAGATAGTATCTTTATTATATTATATTAATGCTAGTGAAGAAAGTAGTTTTATTATATAAGAAACTAAAATAAGTATAGAGTTTAGTATTTATATAAATATAGACTAGTAAATCTATGCTCTATAGTTTTCTTATAAGTATAAAGATTAAAGATTTATTAATATATCTATATAGACTAAGGGTTTAAGATATAATATATATTTTAATCTACTATCCCCTTTATATATATCTTTATATAAAGATACTCTATAAAGAAAGATGTAAGATAGATAACTATAAGCTTCTTAGTAAGTCTTTTTAAATGAAAAGATGTGTTGAATTTATGCTATAGACTAGATTATTAACTTAGTTTTATAATATAATTTCTTTTATATAGCACTTTTAGCGAGTGTAATCTCTATTCTAGGAAGATATCTATATTGATTTGTCTTGTCGCGAATCAATTACTTAACTTAATAAAATAATAATAATAGGCTCCTTCTTTATCTATTCTTTTTTCTTTCTAGCTTGTCCTTTATTATATATATTTCCTAGTATTAATTCTTTTTAGTATTCTATTATTCTTAAAGGTTAGATATATATTTATATATTTTATTTATTAAATATTTTAGTATGCTGCTTTTTGTGTTGTTATTAATATTATTATTATTTTAAAGCTAGGGCTATATGTTGAGTTTTTATATGGTATAGGCTAAGTTAGCTAGCACCAAGCTAGGWGTCTTGGCACTTCTTTTCTTTGTATAGTAGTATRCCCGCTGCCTAATAGGAGGCGCCGCCGGCCACTAGGCTTAGATGYGTGTATGAATCAATCAATCAATCAATCAATCAATTATAAATAAGATTAGTTATATTAAATAGTTTAAAATATAAATATATAAATAGATAAGAATTTATATATTAAAAATTAAAAAAAAGTTTATACATATATATAATTAAAATATAGCAATAAATATATATTAGTATAATTAATATAAATAATATAAATAATATAAATAGTATAAATAGTATAAATAGTATAAATTAATATAAAGAACAAGTATAAATAGAAATAATAAGAATTATAGAAAGATAAGAATTATAAATAAGAATATTAGACCTAAAT
>NW_024468094.1:0-6905 GCF_001896365.1 Talaromyces amestolkiae | reverse complement strand
GGCCTTAGGGCCTAGGGCCTTACCCGGCATGTGTCTGTCATAACCCATAAGGTTGCATATAGACGTTAAATATGAATAATAATAATAGAGGTCTAGATAGGGTTTTAATTATTCTCAATCTAAGATTAACTAACTTATTATCTATTTATCACTATCTTATACCATTAATTAAGAATAAAATAATTTAATTAGTAAGAAATCTTTATAATTAATATTTTTATTAAACTTTTCTATCTCTATAGATTCTCCTATATTTATAGATACTTATATCYTCCATATCTTATAGCTCTATTTATTCCTTAAAAACATATAGTAAGCGTCCTTATATATAGCTATAAATACTTAGATATTTTTTTCTTTTAATACTTTTTATATTTTTTCTTTATTTAACATTATCCATTCCTATAGAAGTCTTTCTATATTTCTAGATATTTTAATCTTTTTATAATATCATATTACTTTTTTAATATTATTATCTAAGTTTATTAATTTATCTAATACTTATTAGATTTTCTTCTATAATTGTTTTTATTTTTTAGCTTACTACTAGATTCTTTTTCTATATCATTTTAATAATTTATTATTAGTTTCTAAGATTTCTTCGGTACTGCTTTTTTCTAATATTATTATATAGATAGCTGTTATAATCTATTATTATAAATTTTAATTAGCTATTCCTTAATTTCTTTTTAGCTTTTAATATTTATTTATAAAATATCTTAATATTCTATAGTTAAAGTAGACTTTCTTTTTAATTAGTTTTTCTTTTTCTTCTTTAATTAGTATAATATTTATTTATATAATAACATCACTATCTTTATCTCTAGTTCTTCTATAAAATATATTAGATTAATATCCTTCTTAGCAATATTAGTAGTTCTGAGATTAGTAATATCCTTCTTTTTTTAATTATTATATTTAAATCTATAAGTCAATCTATAATATAGCTTCTATTATTTTCTTTAATATATCTAGTCATAGTATTATTTATACAATTCAATCCTTCATATTTTCTTTTAGATTTTTATAAAACTAGTCTCACAGTCCTTGCTCTCCCCATTATAATTTACTAGATACTTAGAGGAATTTCGTAATATATTCTCCAATAGATCCATACTACTTAATTCCCTTAATTTAATATATAATATCAAGTTCTTTATTTACTATTCTATACAGTTGATTTAGTTTTTCTTTAAAATATACAAAGCTACTAAAGTAATTAATTATCTTAGAATTATACTAATCTTCGTTGCTGGTTAGATAGTTATTTATATAAAATATAAACTATATTATAGCATCTCTAGTAAAGAAGCTGGCAGCTATTATAACTTTATTAGCTTTAATAATAATCTATCCAATATTATTTATAAAGTAGATTTATAGCTTTACTAGAAAAACTTTTAAAGTTCCTTATTCTTCTAAAAATGATTTAATTTTTCCAATTTTAACTTCTTTCTGGGTAATACTATTATTAGTATATACTTCCACAACTTGTCCTTCAAATTCTTTAATCCTTACTAGAATAGATGTAATGTTCTAGTTATTAGTAGTTGTAGTATTACTAGATAAGTAAGATAGAATTATGGTTAGTATTAATAGTACTAGCCCACAGATCTGAACCCTAGGAGGTACTAATATTTACTAAAAAATAGATATTGCTTTCTTATTAAGACTTCTCTTTCATAATAAAGATCTTGAATTGTTATAAATCAATAATTTAGAATTATCTAGATTAGAGTAAACTCGTCACTTAATAGTGGTTAAATAATATTCTATTTAAGAAAGGACAGTATATCTAAATAATAATAAGATAGCTTTAGTTAACTAAATCTATAAGTAATAATATACTTAAGATTAAATAGTTAATTTAAAATAATCAGCTAAAACTAAGTATATAATAAATAAATATCTTTATATATTCTATTATTATTATAGCTATTATAGATATTCTTATATTTTTTATATACTGATTATTATAGGCATTATAGCTATTACTCTAATTCCTATGATATCCTAACCCTAAGAGTTCCATTTTTATTTCACATAACTTCTAGTCTGTTTTTAGTTTTGAGCCGTTCTTCTAGTATAAGCTATGTTTAACTTATACTAAACCTAGCTTGTACTAATCCCTTCATTAGATCTAATTTATTCTTATATCTAAGTATCTTAATACTTATATTCTTTCTAGAGCTTATTTAGTATACGCTATTCTTGCTCCAAGCTAGATTTGTTTTAAGCCAGATCTTAACTAGGTTTAGCTTGCCGTGACCCTGGTCACTTATCTATTGGCTGTGACGTTCTTAATCTTCTAACAGCCTGGACCTTTATAAAAGGATAAATTAGATCACAAAAGTATATAGAAAAGAAAAATAACACTAATATATAATTAAATAAGAAATAGACAATTATAAAGCTAAATAAAGTTATAAGATAATATAAGTAATAGAAATAAAAATTTAGAACATAAAATAAAACTAGGAAGATAATCTATATAATTATATATCTATTAAAGTAACTTGCTAGAAAGAATCTTAATATACTTAGAAAGAATATATCAAATAATGTAAAAAATATTATAAATAGATATATTAAGAATACTTAATCTATAAGTATAGTAATAAGATCTTAGCAATAATATATAAATAGATATCAGTATTAATAAAATACTGATTATATAATAGATAACTAGGCTAACGTAATTCACAAGCGAACCGCCACCCCAAGCGAGCCGCCAGTTGAAATCTACATACAAAAATGACTATTTTCACAGCTTAATAACCTAACAAACTCTTAGAAGATATATACGGAAAAAGGATATATAGATTAATATTAGMTCCTTATACTATATATATTAAAATATATTAATATTCTCAACTAAATTATTCAAATTTTATTAGAAGTTTAAAATTATATAAAATTATAATATAATTTTTCTTATCTTTATTATATTAGATGATCTTTTTCTTAAATTATAAAATACTTTTATCTATAGTATATTATATTATAGATATCTTTATTAGCCTACGTTTTTTAAGAAAGTTGTCGAATTATCTAGCTGTGTGTAAGGCCGTGGCCTACTAGTACATAGTACGTAAGCACTAAGCAAGATAGATAATAATATTATATACTCCATTCGGAGCAAGGACTAACTAGCTATGAAGTCACATAGCAGGCAAGCTCACCCTTACCCATCAAGAAATCATATGGACGACTAACTAAACTAGCTAACTAACTAAGGGTTATATAATATATAGAAGGTAATAAATTCCCTCTAATAAAAAAAACACTACTGCCCTCAGTAGCTAATAGATAAATACGCAAAAATAAGATATAATATAAAGATTAAGTAATAAAAAATACTAATATAAGATACCGTAATAAAAAATGACACAAAAAGACACTATTATACTATAGTTCATCACTATATAGATAGCAACTGTGCTTATAGTTGTAACAACTATAGTTAGAATATAGCTAGATTATACTAAGACTTTAAATAGTATTAAGAAAACTCTATAGAGATATATAGTTCAGACTTATTAGAGTTTATAATATAAAGCTTATAAGTAGAGTATATATTAATAATATTTTTCTTAATAAAAATTAGTAATATAAATAAGTCCTTATTTATAGTTAGGTTGATGATTCTATTAAATATAGAAATAGTTATATTCTTTAGCCACACTATCTTATAATATACTTTAGGGGATATTATTACTTGTAAGAACTTCCACTCCTACTATCTATATATAGATTTCCACTTTTAAAATTCTTTTATTTACTTCTTATGGTACTAGATCTAGGTCTTATAGTATCTATTATAGAGTAATGCGGACTAATAATAAATATTAAAATACTTCTAACTAAAGACGGTATAGTTTTATTTAATCTAGTGATTGCTAAAAGTAATAATCTTTATACTTAGTTATTCTTTGTCACCTAAGTAACTATTAATATGTTGAATTAGTAAGCAGCTAATAATATATATATTTAAATTTTCTTTAAAGATTATTAGGCAAGTATTATTAATTAGACTAATTACATAGCTCCATAAATACTAAAGATGAGAGTTGTTGAATAGTAACATTTTAGAAGAATCAGAAAAACTAAGCGGAAGGCCTTTTAATATAAAAAAATAAACTTCTAGATAAAGAAAATACCAAGTTTATTTATACCATAACACATTATCTCTTATATTAATTAATGTTCCTATATAAATACCTACTGTATTATAAACCTACATATAAAGATTAAAGTTCACATATCTCCTCAGTTCTATAGTGAATTCTATGATAGAGAGATTATTAGTAAGATATTAAAGCCATTTAGAATCTTATAGTATTAGCTTTTTCTTTAGCTATTATTAGAGATCTTAGTTAGTATAGTCAAACATAAGCGTCAAACGTTGCTGTAAAGTTTTAATAGTTAATTATAAAGCTTTAATAATCTATTACAGAGCTTTGGTAGCCTATTATAAAGCTAAAGCATTTATAAGTAGTACATTAACAAATAGTATATTAATAAATAATATACTAACAGGTAATATTATATTAGTAAATAATTTAATAGCATCCTCTAACTCATTATTAGTAGCTTCCAGATCTTCCTAAATAGATAATTTAGGGATATTTTCTAGAGTTGTCTATAAAAGAGGCCTTATAAGAAATAATTAATACTATAGCTCATACTTTATTAAATCTGCTACTACTTGGAGGTACTACTTAATCAGAGTTATCATATACTCTACTATTCATATCACCATCATTATCTTATATTAGCGAGCGTCCAAGTGTTAGTGAATATAGAGATTCCTATAGTATTATTCCCATTATAGAAAGAACAGATCATAAGCATCATACACAATTTACACCACCTGATAAGTAAGAGAATTAGTTAAGAATAAGATCTTAGTAAAAGTCTTGTTTAGAGCTTCTAGTAAGAATATTACTCTATCATTCTACATATTATATATTTAAGTAATAAAATCTTATAGATATTATTTCTTATCTTCAATATTAACGTTTGCTGTCAACTAGTGAATTACTTTAAGAAGCACATCTATCCTAAGATAATGAGACTTGTATTAGAATAGATACTAGTATTAATATAAGATTCTAGTAGATAGAATAGGTAAGGAAATAATAGAAAAGAAAAAAGAATAGATGTAGTAAGAGAAAGATAAGATAATTAAAGAGTTATAGGAAAAATAAGATGATAATAAGAAGAAGAGGTAGAGAGAAAAAATTTATAAAGAAAAATTTTATTTATTATATTTTCTATTTTAAGAATAATAATATTAATAATAAATAATAACTAATTATATAATACTAATAATGCTATAGTAAGTTATATATGTCTAATCAGCAAGACTCTAAAGGAGTCTCTAGACTATTAGATGTTCTATAGTTGTCTAGTAATTTCTAGTAGCTATCTAGATTATTCTTCCTGATCTAGTAATCGTTCTATAGATTATATCTCTTCTATCAAATATAAAATTCTATAATCTTTTTTCTATTCCTTTTAACATATTAAATGCGATGATTAATAATCTTCTTAATCTTATATCTTGTAATATTATCTTTATTAACAGCAACTTCCTCTAGTTATAGAAGTCCTTAATAATCCCTTGGATATAGTTTAAGATAGGTAACTAAGAAGATATAATATCCTTTAAAGATCTTAGATATATTAATCTTATATACTAGTTAATTAATCTTATATAATATCCTATAAGGACCTGCATACTGCTAGCAAAGTTTTAAGCTAAGCTTTATCTATCTGTCTGTAAGAATTATATAATTTTTATTTAATTATAGAAATACTATATTATCTTTTTTAAAGATAATCTATTCATGCTTCCTATTAAAAGTGTATTTTATATCTATAGTAGCAAATTTAATATATTCTTAGGCTTCTAGCCTATACTGAAAGTTCTAAATCTATTCTATATTTAAATTAAGTAAAGTGACCTAGTTTTATAGTTTTATACTATATATAAGCTTATATAGGGACTTTCTAATAAAAGTAGAAGTAGCACTATTTAGTAAAACTTAAATATGTAATAAGGTCTTTAGTTAGTCTTTAGAAGTTTCTATTGCTATAATAAAATATCTAAGTATAATCTTAAGGATCTAATTTATATTTTCTGATTACCTATCTATTTATAAATAATAAACTATAGAGAATTATAGCTTTATGTTAATAGTAATAAAAAATCTAGTCTATATATTACTGAGGAATCTCAGGTCATAATTAAAGATAATTACTATGGGAAAATCCCAGTCACTAATAGCAAGTTGGGAAGCAAGTTCGTAACTCTAGATTTAGACCATAAAGACTGACTTTCCTAGAATAAAGATCCTTCACTTAGTGAACTTGTATGTCACTGTAAGAATATAGTCAAGTCTATTATAGATTTTTAGAAGACATTCGATAAAGTTAATAATGATGGTGTAAAATAGAATGTCCAAGATGACGATGGGTTGGTTACGACTATAAGGATAGTGTCTCCTAGTCTTCATTTTTAGATAATTATTACACATTGCAACGTATTTCCGTGCTTACCTAGTAATAGATAGAATGGATAATCTATTGAGTCTGTTAATTAAGCGTTCATAACCACTATATCTCACTTTATTATGAGCTATACAAAAGATGTCTTTAACTATATAGTGAGGAACGCAGAGTTATTTTTTATCTATATATTTATTAACAGTATAAAGGAATCTCTAGATATTAAGTTTATATAGGAGATATAGCCTATTATTATTAGCAATATCTTTATCTTCTTAAATCTACTTAATAATCTTACTCCACTTTATTATTATTCATATTTAACGTCTATATGCAACCTTATGGGTTATGACAGACACAAGCCGGGTAAGGTCCTAGGCCTACGGCCTAGG
>NW_024468093.1:0-6906 GCF_001896365.1 Talaromyces amestolkiae | reverse complement strand
ATAAATTATAAATTTAAATCAAATATATAATTTTTTAGAAATTATTAAAAAATTKAATTATTTTTTTAATTTAATAATAATAAAAATTTTATATAAATTAATTTATATATTTTTTAAATTTTATTTTTATTTCTTTATATAATTATTTATTGATTGATTGATTGATTGATTCATACACACATCTAAGCCTAGTGGCCGGCAGCGCCTTCTATTGGGCAGCGGGCATACTACTATACAAAGAAAAGAAGTGCCAAGACTCCCAGCTTGGCGCTAGCTAACTCAGCCCACACTACGCGAAAACTTAATATGTAGCCCCAGCTTTAAAATAATAATAATACTAATAACAATGTAAGAAGCAGCACGCTAAAATACTTAATAAATAAAATATATAAATATATATCTAACCTCTAGGGATAATAAAATACTAGAAAGAACTAATACTAGGAAATATATATAATAAAGAATAAGCTAGAAAGAGAAAAGAATAGATAAAGAAGAAGTCTATTATTATTATTTTATTAAGTTAAGTGGTCAATTCATAATAAGATGAATTAATATAGATATTTTTCTAGAGTAGAGATTATACTTACTAAGAGTACTATATAAAAGGAATTATATTATAGAACTAAATTAATAACCTAGTTTATAGTATAAATTTAATATATCTTTTTATCTAAAGAGGCTTACTAAGAAACTTATAATTATTTATCTTATATTTTTCTTTATAGAGTATCTCTATATAAAGATATATATAAAGAGAATAACAGATTAGGATATATATTATATCTTAAATTCTTAGTCTATATAGATATATTAGTAAGTCTTTAATCTCTATACTTATAAGAAAACTACAGAGCGTAGATTTATTAATCTATATTTATATAAATACCAAACTTTATACTTATTTTAATCTTTTATATAATAAGACTACTTTCTTTACTAGCATTAATATAATATAATAGAGATATTATTCATATTTAGCACTATTCCACTACTCTTTCTACTATTTTATAAACTCTGCTTATAGTTATTACTAATATATTACTACAAGAATTATAGAATAATATAAATTAAAGGAGATATATATAGTATAAAATATAGTCTAGTTGGATATATTAATCTAAAATCTATATCTATTTTCTTATATATATTGTATTATATTTACTATAATAAGTTTTACTAACTAGTCTACTTTTTTATTACTAGAAATATCTTTATATCTAGATATTTATTATAATTATATCTATTARTAAGATTAAGAGTCCTATAATAGATCTAACTAATATATAATTTAATAAAGAATATACTGCTTAGAGGACTATTAAGAATAATATATAGTATAGATTGCTGCTTAGTTATTAATATAGATTATAGCTTTATAGATTTTATTATAGTTTTAATTATAGATTAAGAGGCTTAACACTGTATTAATTCTTTCTAATTTATTTATATAGATAGTATATATTTTTAATGAGCTAATTACTTATATAGCTATATTTAATATTAGTAAATATGCTGCTACTTTAATCCTATAATTATACTTATTCTTATTTATAAAAAGTTGAATATTTATTATTATAGTAGTTTATATATAGATAGTTTTCTTTTTTATTTTATTAATTCTTATTTCTAGCAGCTCCTACTATAGAGATATTATAAATAGATAAATTATCTTAATATACTAGTATATACTATATCTAAATTTCTATTCTATAAACGTCTCTAGTTAATATAGTAGAGATATAAAGAGATTATTATAAAGAGCTTAATTCTATATAGTCTATAGTATTAATTATAGTAGTAAGATTATTAATTAGAGATATACCTTTTCTAATAGTTTTATAAATATCAACTTAGATAGTAGGATATAGAGATAGATCTCTAGGGCCTATTATAATATATATTTAAATATACTAGATATTTAATACAGCACTTAGATATAGATAGACTATATTATTTTCTCTACTTCTTACTATGATTTTATAAAGTCTTTTCTACTATAAATATATTATATAGAATATATATATATAATCTATGATTAGAGTATAATAATATATATCTTTTAAAGATATATTATTAGTATTTCCTAGATTAAGCCTATTATTAAAGCTAATTCTATTACTAATTTTATAGCTTTTTTTCTTATCTCTTATATATAGGCCTTTTTTATTAGRTAGATATCTAGAAAGATTTTAARATATTTAATAGAGTTCTTAACTTTAATTTTCTATCTTTTAATAACTAGAGATATATTAAGTTAATCTCTTAGCTTTAGCACTAATTAATGCTTCTGCTAGAAGTATATTAACTAATATTTAGCTAGATTAAACTTAGAAATATATATTCTTTTTTAGTATTCTATAATCTAGTATGTCTAGATAAGTATATAGTAATTAACTATTATAAAATTTCTAAGTATTATTAGAAAAATATTATCTATATATCTAATAATAAGCATCTCTAGATACTTGGCTTATATCTATTTAATAAAATCTATATTAAAGAATAAGAATAAGATTAGTGATAGTAGAGACTTTTAGAAAATATTTATATTAATTATATATTCCTCTATATTATTTTTTAATAATATAATTAATATATAGTAGCTACTAAGAAAGCTTATAATCTAGCCTACTAGTATATTAGAGATCTAGCGCTTCTATAAATTATAGATAAGTCTTATATAGTTTATATTATTAAAGGCACTAGTGACGTCTATTATAAGATTAGAGGCTATTCAAAGACTATCTCTTTAGATATTATAAATTTCTTCTAGTAGGAGATAGATTATRAGCTTATAGAAGTAATCTTATTATCCTTTTATATAATACTTTAATAATAAATAATAATACTCTATTAGATAGCTTAATTATTATATAATTATAGATTTAAATACTTTCTTTATAATATTTAGTAATGCTATAAATCAATATAATTTTAGATTAGTATAGTTAGACTTCCTAAACTTATAGATTATTATTATAATAGATTATTAGAAGTGCTCTAAATAATAATAGCACTATAGGTAGGTATTAAATAAGTTAAATAAATAATACTTAATAAGTAGAAATAGTTATTAGAAGATTAGATTTAGAATCTTATCTAGACTAGAAGCCTTATTAGATTTTATATTATAAATTACTACTTACATTTTATTTAATATAATAGGAGATATCTTATAAGATTTTAGATATTAGTAGTGGCTAATATCTAAGAGATCTGCTTTTAGAGGCTTTAGATATAGGACTTTTTAGAAAAGTACTACTTTTTTCTTTAAAATAGTATATTTAGTATTATTATATATTAATATTAGTATAAAAGAGATATATAATATATTTTAATTATAAATCTAGTATGCAATTTTCTAGAAGCTATTTAATAACTTAGTTATTTTCTTAATTTATTAATARTRAAGCTTTTATATAAGCTTATTAATATATYTTTTTARCTTTTTTTTTACCTCTTTATACTCCTCCTATATCTAGTCTATATTAATTTAATATGTATATCTCTAGCATTATAAAATCTAATATTTAAGCTTTATTATCTCTGGTATATATCTAGTATAAAAGTAAAAAGTAATCTGTTTAGTAGAAGTAGCTTATTTTATTATATTATAAATTATTTTAACTAGATAGTRTATTATCTTATTAATATCTTTTATATCTACTAATTAATAAAGATACTAGTTATATATCTTTATTARTCTAAGAAAAAGCTTTTAGTCTAACAACCCCTAGTTCTTATAGATGATAGGGAGTATACTAATTAGAGTTAGATTAAATTAGATAARAATARAGATATAATYTATATTATATTAYTACTCTTATTTATTAATATAGCTAATTAATTAGTTAGATAGAGTATTAAATATTTAGATAAGATTAATAATTATTTTAGCTTTCTTTTTCTTATATATTATTATGCTATAAAGAAGTAACTAGTCTAATTTATACTTATCTATAAGATTAATAAGTTCTATTATTTTATTATCTATATATTAATACTATATATCTATCTATAGTAAATAATATAGATTAAAGTCTTCTAATATAATATATTATATACTAGRTATTATTATYTTATAAARAGTTCTAATTTTAGATCTCTAGCTRCTAGATAYTCYTAGATTATAAATATTATAGATATAGATAGTATTATAATTAACAATCTAAAGGATTAGTGTGCTTAGATTCCTATTATAAAACTATACTTMCTATATAGTAGGGTTAATATATTTATTGATATAKAGACATACTTATAGATAAATATTATAGTTTTTTTATAGTATAGGCTGTAATAGGATATAGAAACAGTTTTAGAGCACTAGTATATATATAGTTAGAGAATCTATTTATTTATTGATATAAAGTTCCTAAATAGCTAGGATATTATATTCTTACATATCTTTCTTACTAAAGAGATATATCTAGATCTTATCTTATAATTTCTAGTAGTTTATCTATAAGATTTAGAGTTAGTAAATATAATATCTTATTAAGAATTAATCTATATAAAGTCTTTAAAATTTATAATTATTATTATATTATTCTCTTTATTAGGTTTCCTAGTAAGTTTAATAATATTATAGTCTAAGTAGCTAAACTTATTATTAGACTTATTATCTAGAATAGTATATGTACTCTATGYATAATAGATAGARTAGATTAATTCTACTTATGCTTCTTAGAGTGAGGTAATATCTAATTAAAGAATAAGATTAGTTAATATCTTTAAYRCTTTAGAATAGTTTTTCCATATATAATCTTTATATATAATTATTAAATAAGAATTAATTATAGCTTCTAATTTTAGATTAATATTTATTACTTTATTCTCCTTATTATTCTATATCTATATTGTCTTTTTTTAGGCTTGAGTATTTAGTTAATTTAAATTTCTAGAATTAGTAGTCTATTTATATACTATTATATTCTTACTCTATAATAAGGCTAAATAATATTATATAGAAGACTCTACCTAGATCTTAGTATAAAGACTATACTTATTAGCTATTAAAGCTATTACTTCTATAGATATARGATTATTATARGAGATAACTCTAAAAATATAATTATCTAATCTCACAATCTTAGGATAATATTAAAGGCTATAAATATATTATTAATAAGCCTCTGCTAAATATAAGACTTTAATTAAATATTTATAGATATAGAAGAAATACTTCTTATCTAGCTTCTTTATAGGGTCTTTAATATATATATTTTCTGTGGTATAGTTGATATACTTAGTATATTTCTTCTCTCTAGGTGTAGAGTAGTCTTTTATATTATAAAATCCTATATAGTAGATATAGCAGATCTAGTATTAATAGTGTTATATAATATACTTATATATCTAATATTTATAATATTACTAGAGGTTAGTAGTCTTATTATAAATAGAGACTATATACTAAAAACTATTAATAATAAGATCTTAYTTAATTATAAGATTAACTACCTGCTCATTATTAAATATTATAATAAGATAAGCTTATAGAAGCTTCAGTTCCTAGATCTTCTATTCACTAAGTAGCTAGCCTATATATATAATATTAAATAGGGCTAGGATATATATAAATATAATAATATTCTAAAAAATAAATATTATTTTAAAAATCTTCTATTTTAAATTAATATTAGTACTAATATTATATACTATTATACTCTAGATATATTTCTAGATATAAGTCTCTGCTTTAAAGGTGTAAATCTAGCTATTCTTATATATAAGCTGGTCCATATTATCTATAGTAGCTATAAAGAGGATGATATCTCTACTAAGCTATATTCTCACAGTAAGAAGATATTAGTATATAATTATAACATCTTATATTAATTAAATCACTAGATTAGCCTAATAGATAATCTTATCTGGGGACTATCTTAGGGGATTAATKGTATTAGTGTTGGTATATTTAAGATAGATCTTAAGGTCTTTCTAAAATAGGAAGGATATTAATAAAGAATTATTTTTATTAGAGATTTCTACGCTAGGGATAGTTAATAGATATAAGAGTATTTATTATCCCTAGCCCTATATGTATAATTTGGAGCTTATTATTATATAATTATATAACTTATTACTATTAATATATAAGCTTAGAAGTATATAGTAGATTATCTTAATAAAGTAGTTAGTGTTGCTCTTTATTATATTGATCTTCTAAGAGATCTATAAGATCTCTTTCTATATTTTTTCTATACTTAATTCTATATATATAAGTCACTATATAAGCTACTTATTTATTAGTATATTTTTTATCTGATAAGCTAAATACAAGAATAATACTATTATATTATTAGCGATATTAATTAGTATATTATTTTATTTATTCTTATAGTGTTTCTTTAATGTCTTAAGTTCTTTAATAGTAGAGGCTATATATATATATATATTAGAATTGTTCTTAAAGTATGGTATTGGCTATGCTTCCCTTTTTTTCTAACTTTTCAGCGCCATCGTTTAACCATGTTAATTAAGGCGCTGAAAGTTGGTAAATAGATTGTTTATAGAGTCTTTTATAACTTAGATTCATTCCTGCAGTWCTTTTTACCTGGGGGGGTGCGTTTTCATAGGTGCGCGAGGTTTTTTTTTTCCCTATATAATTATTTATATATTCTTTATTTAGGTTTAGTAAGTATATTATTAACATTATAAAATATATTATTTAAGATCTATTATTTCTAGAATATATCTAAATTAAGAATAAAAAATAATTTATTTAATAAAAATTATTTATTTAATAGTCTTATTAATTATATTAATTTTTTATTTATTTATTAATATATATAAATACTATTTATATATTCTTATAAATATAAAAAAAGATTTTAATTTAATAATATTTAATTTTTTTATTTTATAAAATATATATTTATTAAAATAAAATAAAATTAAATA
>NW_024468092.1:0-7005 GCF_001896365.1 Talaromyces amestolkiae | reverse complement strand
TTTTTCTTCTATATTATATCTTTATTAGGTATATATTATATATTAATAAAATCTTTTAGTAATTTTTTAGAATTTATTTCTTTTAAAGTTTTTTTTTTATTTTTAAATATTATTTATCTAGTTCTTTATTTTAATCTATTAGWTATTTAAATATTTTATATATTTCTAGTTTTTATTTATTATTTTACTTTTTTAGATATAATAATAAATTTTTTAATAAGTTTTCTTTATTTTTTTTTTAACTATTTATAATTTTCTAGGACATTTTCCGGGAAAAACCTCGCGCACCTATGAAAACGCACCCCCCCAGGTAAAAAGTACTGCGGGAAGGAATTTAAGTTATCAAAGACTCCGTAATCCACCCACTTACCGACTTTCAACGGCTCACACAACGTGGTTGCGTGATGCCACCGAAAGGTCGGAAAAAGGGGGGACCATGGCCGATGCCACAGTTCCAAGAGGACCCCGATATACGCGYCTACGCAGCTGCGGCGATCAAAGAACTCGAAGCATTGAAGAAGCGYTGYRAAGCGGAAGCCACTGGCATRCCTATTRAGATCGCGAAGGAYGTGRTGGCCGGATTCTTRGACCTRGCTCRCYGGGTCAAAGAGACTCCCACGAATGAGCAGCTCGCGCAGCGCCTCACGCGCGTGGAATTGAGTATGGAAAAGACGTAGAAAAAGGTCATATAGGCCTCTTAGGAGATTATCACCACCAAAAGCAACACCAACCGACTTATAGAGACGATCTACCATCCCACACCTCTAGGCTCACGTATCACGAAAAACTCTGCGAACTTCAGTTACGTGATGGGCTTGTTGGAGTCATACATACAGGGCTAAGGACGGAGAGTGCTCTTGTATCTATTAATAGTTCCAAGCGCAGGAGTATCRAGCGGAGRAAGCATCCYATTRACCCCTTTTCCCGCCYAGGAGRAYCTCGAAGTCTAYCTRGAGAAAACTGACCCT
The DNA here is from genome assembly GCF_001896365.1 of Talaromyces amestolkiae. Taxonomy (NCBI): domain Eukaryota; kingdom Fungi; phylum Ascomycota; class Eurotiomycetes; order Eurotiales; family Trichocomaceae; genus Talaromyces; species Talaromyces amestolkiae. The sequence goes on along the minus strand of NW_024468092.1, from coordinate 6,037 downwards.
AATATTCTAGCTCCTATCAGATAGTTCCCGAATAAGGTCCTCAACRAGGCYAATCTCGCGATCYAGTCGAYCYAGGATATCACTATTATTCACCGTCGATTCCGCGYAGTCCRGATCCAATCRAGTGGGGACATCGTCTTCCTCGTGGATACTGTGGACGACGTGGACCAGCTCATCTATAAAAGCGACTGGATCCATACATTCGGAGTGAATGCGCGGATCCGAAAACGCACCTAGGGTGTTATCATTCGTGGTGTAGACATTAATCTTAATCTAAAGCAGACATCCTTTAAAACGACACTCACCTCACAAAACGTCTCTATCTTCACCTATCTATCCTTCAACATCATGTATATGGGATAGCTAATAAGCAAATCAAAGATTCAGGAACAGAAGCTCACTAAGATGCACCTTATTGTCATATTTAATGATGAACAGACTGCCAATCTCGCCATTATCTATAGACTCATGATCCACGGAGAGCAGCACGCGTGCGAGATCTATAATAAGGCGGCTAACCTTCAGCAATGCTATAAATACCAAATATATAAGCATATTGCACAACACTATCAGTAGCAGGCCTCCTACGCATATTACGCAGGACCTCATGATACTGGGGAGTGTATCACTCTATGGGACCGGGAGCACGCCCAATGCGTGAACTACACTACAGAGAATGCCTAAATTAAAAACCCTGCCCAGAAGCTCAATGATAAGCATTTCTCGTACGCACGAGAATGCTCCATCCACGCTGCGAACCTCACAGAAGCACACCAGATCTGTACATATAGTCCACAGACATATCTACCTGTTGCGAGACCAGGGAGCCACTCTCCCGGGATCGTGACCCAGAATGACTCAACACCCGCAGAAGCAGCAGCGTCAATGATGGAGTGAAGCTCTCGTCCCCTGATCCAGACGAACCTATCCCCAAGATGCAACTCGGCTCCATCTCAGAGCAAGAGCGTGGCACGGAAACGAGCCGCGGAACCAGGAAGCCCCAGCACTCGGCCTAACACCTAAGCACTCAAGAAGACCATGCAGATATAGGAAATCGTGGGTGTAGAAGTCATGGCAGAGGTGTCAACAGACCCTTACTCCCTAATTATATATAAGACTCATACTAAGAAGACCCACACCAAGCCGGCACCAGGGACGCCGATTCTAGAATCAGATATCACCCCGTTGCAGGAAGGACACGTCGAATCAGTCCCATCCGTCCGCCGTGCCCGGAGCGCACGTACGATCCTGGACGACGACAAGTCAGAGAACGAATTGAGCTGGCTGTCGGAGCATAGGGCTCCTATAAAACCAGTCAAGCCCGCAGAGCCAGAGGAGGAGCTAGAAGAAGACGACACTCTCATAATACACAATATCGAAGATAGCATTTGGAACACTTAGTAATGAATTATTACGCCAATTGACTACGAATCTTACAGGCTAACTGCTGGAAATCGCGAGACAGGGTCCAGATCCATCTCTTTAGTGAGAAAGAGGTGCTCAAGTACAATATCCTAGCTATCTAGAAACCATATATCAATAGGAAAACAGACCCTCTAACCACATATTCACTAGCGCTCCAAGGCCAATTCCATATCTTGCTGCAGCCCACGCCACGAAAAGACTTCCCAGACCGTCCCTATGTATGTTTCTACGTGAATAAGCGTATCAATCCAATCACGTGGGAAATCCGGTTCTACAACCAAAACCTAAGCATGCTGATCCTCCACATAGAGATATAAGGCACTATCCACGTACACAATATATATAATTCTGGTATAGCTAGTGATAAAGCATCATCACTACCCTCCCTCTGGGAAGCAATCTAACCCGGCGCGCAAAATATCATGCTAGGAGACTTCAATCTCTACCATCCACTCTGGCAGGGCACTCAGTATCGATACACCGATGACGACGCCACACATCTCATTGACCTCATGGACGAACACGAACTGGAGCAACTCCTGCCTCCGGGCACCGTGACGTACGAGACCAATAACGCCAAGACCACCATCAACCTGATCTGGGCGTCACCCACGTTGTCCAACTGGCTGGTGAGCTGCTCGGAGAAGCGCGAGTGATGGTACAGTACAGACCACGTGCCTATCCTCACCCAATTCGACTTCACCCCGGTGAGCATGCCTCCCGTGGAGCGAAGGGATTGGGCGTCGTCCGATTGGGACCTCTTTCTCACGCTCATAGGAACGCACGATTGGCATCTACGCGTGTTAACGGACAAGGAGGGGATCGACACGGCGTTACATCACCTGATTGAGGCAATCAATAAGACCGCCAAGCAAGCGACTCCTATCAAGCAGATCACCCCCTATTCCCAACCCGGATATACTCCAGAGATGATAGACCTCAAGCATCATATCTCACAGTGCCGACAATACACCCACTAAATTCAGACGGAGGACGCATGGTTAGCGTATAAAGAGATGAAGAATGAACTCAAAAAACATACGAACCAGCTCGCGCGGGATCTCCACCACCGCCAAATCGAGGAAGCAACCGAGTCTCTGAGTAGCTTCTGGAAAGTGGCACGCTAGGTCCAAAACCAAGGCTCGCTATGTGCTACATTCACGCCAACACTAAAATACAACAACACCAAATACACCGCTCCAGCGGAGAAAGCAAAGCTCCTTCGGGAAGTGCTCTACCCAGAGCCTCCAGAGGCGGATCTATCAGATATCAGGCCTTAATATCGATATCCTACTCCGTATGAGACGCCGCCCATCACATTAGACGAGGTCTGGACGGCCATCCTCGCTGTGAAGCCAAACAAGGCTCCGGGACCAGATGGCATCCCGAATCTCATCCTCTAACGACTGCTCCCACTGATTGAAGACTATCTCGTGAATCTATTCAACACATGTCTACAGTGCCACTATCACCTGGATCATTTCCGATAGTCCACCATGGTGGTGATCCGCAAACCAGGGAAACTAGACTACACAGATCCCAAGGCCTATCGCCCCATCGCGCTACTCAGCATGATTAGGAAGACGCTAGAATCCATGATCGCAAGCTATCTAGTAGAAAGACACAATCTACTGCCGAAACACCATATTGGAGGTCGACGAGGCCGCTCCTGCGAGCTCGCGATCCATCTCCTATTAGAAGAGACTCACCACGCCTGGCGGGACGGCTCACGCGTGGCCTCCGGCCTCACATTAGACGTGACCGGGGCGTTTAACAACGTGAATCATATAAGGATGCTCCACGACCTACGAAAGCGCCAGGTCCCAGACGAGATCACGGGATGGATTAGGAACTTTTTAAGCCACCGCCGCACATCGATCGTACTGCTAGAGGGCAAGATGGGCGAATTCGATATCAATACTGGGATCCCTCAGGGGTCTCCACTGTCGCTAATCCTATTTCTCTTCTTCAACGCGGATCTTATCGAGCAGATACAAGCCGAGTGCCCAGATACGTACGTCATTGGATACATCAATGACATCTTTATCATAGCATTCAGGAGATCCGCGGCGGCTAATTGCCATACCCTCACCTACGCGCACCAGGTGGCAGAGCGCTGGGAGAGGACCCACGCCTCTTGGTTCAACCCCAAGAAATACCAACTCGCCTATTTCTGACGGAAGCACCAATCGGTGCTGAGACTGAGAGGTAGACTCGACATACCATTAATAGTCAAGGGAATGCAGATCCAGGCCACGGACTCCATCAAGTATCTCGGAGTTATGCTTGATACGTATCTCATAGGTGATGTACACATATGATAGATAAAGAAAAAGGCCGCGAAGATGGTGGTAGGACTGGCGTCTATCGCGGGATCGACCTAGGGGACTCTGTTGATCTATCTCTGGAAGATATACACCACCATCCTCTAGCCACGGATCATGTACGCGTGCTTAACGTGGTATATCCGTGGCAGGAGAGGCTTTGTGGCCGCGCAACGTGCCATGGAGAAGGCGATCCTCTTGATCCATTCCTAGGCACTCCACTGGATATCTGGCGCGTTTAAACGGACGTCACGGCAAGCGCTGGAGGTCTACCTCCACGTACCACCTCCCGAACTCACGCTCGCGAGATTGGCGGAGGAGGCATGTCTACGGCTGATGACCTCACCTCTACGATCGACCCTTCACTCTACGCGGACTCACGCACATCAGAATGACCCCTTTACGTCGCCACTACACCGGCTGGAGGCAGTCATTGACCGAAAACTCAGACGTGGCATCTGCCACTGGATCGAGACCATTCACCTCTTTGTGGTGCCACTATGGTGGGAATCACCAGACATGAGAATCGACGATACACGGGAAGATGCCGTTAATGCACAGACTACGACAAAAACAGGACTTCAATTCTTTACAGATGGGAGCGGATTTAATAATAGGATTAGTGGTGCGGTGTACTCACCAACACTCGGCTACGTGGCGAGACTAGTGGGCTCGTCTGAGACACACACCGTCTACACCAGTGAGCTGGAGGGAATTGACGCCGCATTGAGCCTCCTGATCTGGAACCAGCACCACATTGATACTACAGTATGAGAAGCTATCATCTACACCGACAACCAAGCAGCAATCCGCGCCACGTGCCACCCTCAACAGTCCTCTAGGCAGTACATTCTGCGCCAAATCGTCCGTCAACTGGACCTGCTACGGGACCCGAGATCCAGGTGGAGAATACGTCTACAGTGGGTGCCAGGGCATGAGGGTGTCCCTAGGAATGAAGAAACAGACCGGTTGGCAAAGCTCGCCGCGGTGGAAGCCACACAACGGACACAGGAGAATGAGCGTAGAGCTCGGATTAATGCACCCAACCAGACTACGCCTCACGCCGCACGCGTCTCCTACAACCCGTATTACTCTATGATCCTCGTGGCGGTGTGTAGGCAGCGTCTGCGAGCGGGCTTCGCAAACCGGTGGAAAGAGCAGTGGGATGGTGCCGAGCATGGACGGCACCTCCACTGGATCATACGGACACCAGCAAAGAAGGTCTTACTACTGCATGAAGGACTGCGGAGAGCGTGGAGCTCCGTGCTCATCCAGCTGCAAACCGGCAAATCGGCGCTCCGCGGATATCTCGCGAGCGTCAATATCGAGGACTCACCCATATGTCAATATGGACGTGGTAACCAGACAATGGTGCATGTGCTTGTCCTATGTCCTCTCCACACACAGCTCCGTACGGAGACCCTATATGTAGAAGCACGTGAAATTAATGACCGGAAGCTCCTTTCCGAACCCTGTTGGGTGCGAAAATGTATCGAATTTGTATTATGAATGCGTCTGTTGATATAGTTCTGTAATATCACAATATAACCCAGTATCGCGCTCTCAGTGAGTGCAACCCCTTCTCGAGGAAGATAGCTCTGTCAATCCGTCTCGTACGAATCAGTCACTCGACCCATCCAACTAACGACACTGGGCACCCCTTTCTCCGTATTCCATTTCTCCAACCCCAGCTTGTCCTTCGTTATACGTATTTCCTAGCGTTAGTCCTTTCTGAGCGTTCTATCGTCCCCTGTGATCAGGTATGTATTTACATATTTCATTTATTAGTGTTTTAGCGTTCTGCTTCTCGCGTTATTGTTATTGTTGTCGTTATTTTAAAGCTGGGGCTACATGTCAAGGTTTTCGCGTGGTGCGGGCTGAGTCAGCCCGTGCCAAGCCGGGAGTCTTGGCACTTCTTTTCTTTGTATGGTAGTACGCCCGCTGCCCAATCGGAGGCGCCACCGGCCACTAGGCTTAGATGCGTGTATGAATCAATCAATCAATCAATTATAATTTTCTAGCTTTTTTCTTTTTTTAATTTTTAAAAAATAATTACTTTCTTACTTTATATTTAGATATATATTATATTAGTCTTTAATATAGAAAGTCTATATAATAAATCTATAATCTAGATGTTTAAGATTATTATATAATTTTTAATACTTTAATCTATATTTAAATTCTAGTATTAATTTAATATCTTTCTATTTATTATTAATAAAGATTTCTTTAATTTAGCTTTTTTAAATATTATAATATTAGCTTTTAAATTTTTTATAAATTATATT
>NW_024468091.1:0-7244 GCF_001896365.1 Talaromyces amestolkiae | reverse complement strand
AATAAAAAAATTAAATAATATTTATATATATCAATAAATAAAAAGAAAATTAATATAATTAATAAAATTACTAAATAAATAAATTTTATTAAATAAATTATTTTTTATTTTTAATTAAGCTATATTCTAAAGATAGTAAATTTTAAATATTATATTTTATAGTATTAAAAATATATCTATTAAATCTAGATAAAAAAATATATAACTAATAAATAAAAAAATAAAAAGAAAATTTAAAAAATAACTAAATGTTTTAATAGCTTTTAAAAAATTATATATTAGATTTAAAACTAAGGCTTACTATATATTATATTTATATGAATATCTAAACATAATAATACTAATTGATTGATTGATTGATTCATACACGTATCTAAGCCTAGTGGCTGGCGGTGCCTCCTATTGGACAGCGGGCATACTACTATACAAAGAAAAGAAGTGCCAAGACTCCTAGCTTAGCGCTGGCTGACTCAGCCTATACTATGCAAAAACTTGACATATAGCTCTAGCTTTAAAATAATAACAACACTAATAACAACACAAGAAGCAGCACGCCGAAACACTTAATAAATAAAACGTGTAAATATATACCTAACCTCTAGAAATAATAGAACGCTAGAAAGGACTAATGCTAGAAAATATATACAATAAAGGACAAGCTAGGGAAAGAAAAGGATAAATAAAGAAGAAGCCCGTTATCATCGTTTTATTAAGTCAAGTAGTCAATTCGCAACAAGACGAATTGACGTGAACATCTTCCTAGAATAGAGGTTATACTCGCTGAGAGTATTATATAAGGGGAATTACATTACAGAACTAAGTCAATAACCCAGTCTATAATATAAATTTAATATACCTTTTCACCTAAAGAGACTCACTAAGGAGCTTATAATTATCTATCTTGCGTCTTTCTTTATAGAGTATCTCTGTATAGAGGTATATATAAAAAGAACAGTGGATTAGGATATATACCATATCTTAAACCCCCAGTCTATATAGACATATTGGTGAGTCTTCAATCCCCACACTCACAAGAAAACTGCGGAGCATAGATTTACTAGTCTACATCTGTATAAGCGCTAAACTCTATACTCGTTTTAGTCCCTCATACAACAAGATCACTTTCTTCGCTGGCGTCAATATAATACAATAAAGATGCCGTCCATGCTCGGCACCATCTCACTACTCTTTCCACTATTTTGTGAACTCTGTCTACAGTTATTACCAACACACCGCCACGAGAATCACGGAGTGATATGGGTTAAAGAAGATACATACGGCATAAGGCATAGTCTGATTAGATGCATTAATCTGAGATCTACACCTATTTTCTTATATATGCTGTGTCGCATCTACTACAGTAAGCTTCACTAACCAGTCTGCTTCTTTATTACTAGAAACACCTTTATATCTAGACACCCACTGTAATCGTACCCGCCAGCAAGATCAAGGGTCCCATAGTAGGTCCAACTGATGTACAATTCGACGAAGGATGTACTACCTAAAGGATCATTAGGAATAGCATATAGCGCAGATCGCTGCTTGGTTATCAATGTAGATTATAGCTTTATAGATCTCACTATAGTCTTGGTTACAGATCAGGAGGCTTAGCGCTATATTAATCCTCTCTAGCTCATCTATATAGATAGTGTGTGTTTCTGATGAGCCGACTGCTCGCGCGGCCACACCTAATATTAGTGAATATGCTACTACTCTAATCCTATAGTTATACCCACTCCTATCTATAAAAAGTTGAATATCTATTATTATAATAGTCTGTATATAGATGACTTCTTTTCTTATCTTATTAATCCTCATCTCTGGCGGCTCCTATTACGGAGATACTATAAACAGATAGATCATCTTGATATACTAGCATACACCACGTCTAAGTTTCTGTTCTATGAATGTCTCCAGTCAGTATAGTAGGGATGTAAAAGGGTTATTATAGGAAGCCTAATTCTATGTAGTCTACAGTATTGGTTATAGTAGTAAGATTATTAATTAAAGGCATGCCTTCTTTGACAGTCTCACGAGCGTTAACTTAGATAGTAAGATATAGAGATAGATCTCCAGAGCCTATCATAATGTATGCTTAAATGTGCTAGATATCCAGTGCAGCACTTAGGTGTGAATAGACTATATTACTTTCTCTATCTCTTACTATAACTTCATAAAGCCTCTCCCACCATAGATATACTACGTAGAACACGCGTACATGATCTGCGGTTAGAGCACGGCGGTGTACATCTTCTAAAGATATATCGTTAGTGTTCCCTAGATTAAGCCTACTATTGAAGCCAATTCTACCACTAATTTTATAGCCTTCTTTCTTATCTCTTATACATGGGCCTCCCCTATCAGGTAGGTATCTAGAAGGACTCTAAGATACTTAATAAAGTCCTTGACTTTGATTTCCCATCCTTTAATAACCAGGGGCACGTCAAGTCGACCCCTCAGCTTTAACACCAATTAATGCTTCCGCCAGAAGTGCGCCAACTGATATTTAGCTGGGTTGAACTTAGAGACGTGTGTTCTCTCCCAGCGCTCTGCGACCTAGTGCGCCTAGGTAAATGTGCGGCAATTAGCTGCCGCAGAACTCCCGAGTGCCATCAGAAAGATGTCGTCTACATATCCAATAACGAGCACCTCTGGGCACTCGGCTCGTATCTGCTCGATGAGATCCGTATTAAAGAATAGGAACAGGATTAGTGACAGTGGGAACCCCTGGGGGATACCCGTATTGACTGTGTATTCCCCCATATTACCCTCTAATAGTATAATTGACGTACAGTGGCTGCTGAGAAAGCTTATAATCTAGCCCACTAGCACGTCAGGGATCTGGCGCTTCTGTAAATTATAGATGAATCTTATATGGTTCACATTGTCAAAGACACCAGTAACGTCTATTGCGAGACTAGAGGCCACTCAGAGACTATCTCTCTAGATATTATAAATTTCTTCTAGTAGGAGATAGATTACGAGCTCACAGGAGCGACCTCGTCATTCCCTTATATGATACTTTAGTAACAGATAATAACGCTTCATTAGATAGCTTAGCCATTATATAATTATAGATTTAAGTGCTTTCCCTATAGTGCTCAGTAATGCTATAGGTCGATATAATTTTAGATCAGTGTAGTTGGACTTCCCAGGCTTACAGATCACCACCGTGATAGACTATTAGAAGTGCTCTAGGTGGTAGTAGCACCATAAGCAGACATTGAATAAGTTAAGTAGATAATACTCAATGAGTGGAAGTAGTTATTAAAGAATTAGATTTAGGATCTTATCCAGGCTAGGAGCCTTATTGGGCTTCACATTATAAATCGCTACTCGCACTTCATCTAACGTAATGGGAGGCGTCTCATAAGGTTTTAGATATCAGTAGTGGCTGATGTCCGAAAGATCTATCTCTAGAGGCTCTAGATACAGGACTTTTTAGAAAAGTGCTGCTTTTTCTCTTAGAGCAGCATACTTGATATTATTATATATTAATATTAGTGTAAAAGAGGCACATAGTACACCTTAATTACGAACCCAGCATATAATTTTCCAGAAGCTATCTAATGACTCAGTCGCTTCCTTAATTCATTAATAGTGAAGCTCTTATATAAGCTTATTAGTATATCTTTTCAGCTCCTTCTTTGCCTCTTTATACTCCTCCCACATCTGGTCTATATTAGTTTGATATGCATGTCTCTAGCACTATAAGACCTAGTATTTAAGCTCTACTATCTCTGGTATGTATCCAGCACGAGAATAAGAAGTAATCTATTTAATAGGAGTGGCCTGTTCCACTATATCATAAATCACCTTAACTAGATAGCGTACTGTCTTATTAATATCTCCTATATCTGCTAGTTGATAGGGATGCTAGTTATATATCTTTATTAGTCTAAGAAAGAGCTCCTAATCTGACGATCCCTAGTCCTTATAGATGATAGGGGGTACGCTAACCAGAGTCAGATCAAATTAGGTAAGAATAAGGACATGATCTACGCCATACCACTACTCCTGTTTGTCGGCGCAGCTGATCAATCAGTTAGATAGAGTGTTAGACACCCAGATAAGGTCAATAGTTGTTTTAGCTTCCTTTTTCTCATACATTATCATGCCACAGGGAAGCAACTAGTCTAGTTCATGCTCGTCCATAAGATCGATGAGTTCTATCGCTTTGTCATCTACGTATTGATACTATGTACCTGCCCACAGTGGATGGTGTAGGTTGAAGTCTCCTAATATAATATATTGCGCACCAGGCATCATCACCTTATAGAGAGTCCCAATTTCAGATCCCTGGCCGCTAGATACTCCCAGATTGTAAATGTTATAGATATAGATAGTACCATAATTAGCAGTCTAAAGGATCAGCATGCTTAGATTCCTATTATAAAACCATACTTCCTACATGGTAGGGTCGATACATTTATTAACATAGAGACACACTTGTGAACAGATATCATAGTCTTTTTATGGTGTGGGCTGCAACAGGATATAGAAACAGTTTTAGAGCGCTAGTGTGTATGTGGTTAGAGGGTCTATCTATTTATTAATATAGGGTTCTTAAATGGCTAGGATATTATATTCTTGCATGTCTTTCTCACCAAAGAGATACATCTAGACCTCATCTCGCGATTTCCAGCAGTTTGCCTGTAAGATTTGGAATTAATAGGCATAGTACCTCATTGAGAATTGGCCCATATGGAGTCTTTAAGGTTTATAGTTATTATTGTATTATTCTCTTCACTAGGTTTCCCAGTAGGCTTGGTGATATTGTAGTCTGAACGGCTAAGCTTGTTATCAGACTTATTATCTAAGATAGTATACGCGCTCCATGCACGACAGATAGGGCGGATTGATTTTACTTGCGCTTCTTAGAGTGAGGCGATATCCAACTGAAGGATAAGGCTAGTTGGTGTCTTTAGCACTTTGGAGCGGTTCTTCCATATACAGTCTTCATATACAATTATTAAGTGAGGATTGACTGCAGCCTCTAGTTCTAGATTAATATTTATCACTTTATTCCCCTTATTGTCCTATATCCATATCATCTTCTTTTAGGCCTGAGTATTTGGCTGATTTGGGCTTCTAGGATCGGCAGTCCACTTATGCGCTGTTATGCTCTTGCTCCGTAACAGGGCTAAATGACGTCGTGTAGGAGGCTCTGCCTAGGTCTTAGTGTGAGGGCTATATTCGTTAGCTGCTAGAGCTGTTGCTTCTACAGGTATAGGATCATTGTAGGAGACAACTCCAAGAGTATGATTGCCTGGTCTCGCGACCTTAGGGTGATATTAGAGGCCATAGATGCGCTGTTAATGAGCCTCTACTAGATACAAGGCTCTAATTAGGCACTCATAAACATAGGAGAAATGCTTCTTATCTAGCTTCTTTGTAAGGTTTTTAATACATGCGTTTTCTACGGCACAGTTAACGCACTTAGCGTATTCCTTCTCTCTAGGTATAGGGCAGTCCCCTATATCATAAAATCCCACGCAGTAGGCACAGCAGATCTAGCACTAACAATGTCGTGCGATATACTTATATATCTAGTATTTATAGCATTGCTAGAGGTTGGCGGTCTTATTATAAATAGAGACTATGTGCTGGAAACCATTGATAATAAGGCCTCGCTTAATCGCGAGATTGGCCACCCGCTCATCATTGAATATCACGATGAGGTGGGCTCGTAGAAGCTTCAATTCCTGGATCTTCTATTCACTAAGTAGCCAGCCTATATATGTGGTGTTGAATGGGGCTAGGATATACATAAATACAGCGGCATTCTGAGAGGCGAGTGTCGTTTTAAAAATCTCCTATTTTGGGTTGATATTGGTGCTGACGCTGTATACCACTATACCCTAGGTGCGTTTCCGGATACGAGTCTCTGCTCTAAAGGTGCGAATCTAGCTATTCTTATGCGTGAGCTGGTCTACGTCGTCTACGGTGGCTGCAAGGAGGATAATATCCCCACTGGGCTGCACTCTCGCAATAAAGAGGTGTCGGTGCGCGATTATGGCATCCTGTATCAATTAAATCGCTAGATTAGCCCGGTGAATGACCTTATCCGGGGACCGTCTCAGGGGATTAATGGTGTCGGCGTCGGTACGCTCAAGGTAGATCTCAAGGTCTTTCTAAGATGGGAAGAGTATTAATAGAGAGCTATTCCCACTAGAGACTCCCACGCTAGAAATAGTTAGTGGATATGAGGGCACTTATCGTCCCTAGCCCTACACATACAATTCAGAGCTTGCCATTATATGACTATACGACTTATTGCCGTTAACACGTGAGCTTAGGAGTATATGACAGATTACCTCAATAAGGTGGTTAGTATTGCTCTTTATTGTGTTGATCTCCCAAGAGACCTATAAAACCTCTTTCTACGTCTTTTCCATGCTCAATTCCACGCGTGTAAGTCGCTATACAAGCTACTCATTTATCAGCGCATCCTTCACCCGATGAGCTAGATACAAGAACGACACCACTACATCATTAGCGATGTCGATTGGCATGCCATTCTGCTCATTCTTATAACACTTCTTCAATACCTCAAGTTCTTTAATGGCGGAGGCTGCATATATATATATATTAGGGTCATCCTCGAAGTGTAGCATCAGCCACGCTTCCCCTTTTTTCCGACTTTTCGGCGCCATCGCTCAACCACGTTGATTRAGGCGCTGAAAGTTGGTAAATGGGTTGCTTACRGAGTCTTTTATAACTTAGATTCGTTCCCGCAGTACTTTTTACCTGGGGGGGTGCGTTTTCATAGGTGCGCGAGGTTTTTTTTTTCCACACGGCGTTGCGCAGGAGGCCTGCCGCTGACAGTGTCGTGCAATATGCTTATACATCTGGCATTTGTAGCATTGCTGAAGGTTAGCCGCCTTATTGTAGATCTCGCACGCGTGCTGCTCTCCGTGGATCACGAGTCCACGGATGATGGCGAGATTGGCAGTCCGTTCGTCGTCGAACATGACGACGAGGTGCGCCTTGGTGAGCTTCTGTTCCCGAATCTTTGATTCGCTCATTAGCCATCCCATATACGTGATGTTGAAGGACAGATGGGTGAAGATGGAGGCGTTTTGTGAGGTGAGTGTCGTTTTGAAGGATGCCTGCTTTGGATCGAGATTGGTGTCCACGCCACGAACGACGACACCCCAGGTGCGTTTTCGGATCCGCGCATTCACTCCGAATGTACGGATCCAGTCGCTCTTGCGGGTGAGCTGGTCCACGTCGTCCACGGT
>NW_024468090.1:0-7521 GCF_001896365.1 Talaromyces amestolkiae | reverse complement strand
AGTTAGTATTTATTATTTTTAAGCTTTTTTATAATTCTAAATAGTTTATATTTAATTATATTAAATTTATTACTTAGTCTTTTTATTTTAATATTAAAAGTTTTTAATTCTAATATTTATTATAGAAGATAAACTTTTTTTTTTTTATAAGATTAATATGTCCTTATATTTTATATTATAATATTATTTTATTTTTTATTTTACCTATTATATATCTTTAAATATTATATTATATCTAGTAGTAGTAGTAGTAGTAGTATTGATACCTGCTAAAGCTAGCCGCTGACTAAGGGCCGCTATCCAGGGTGTGCCTAAGCCTGCAGGCACCGAGAAAGCCGTGGCACCGCCACGGCGGGAGCGCGCCACAGAGGCAAGCCACCAAGAATGTAAACTATACAAACATAGGAAATAAACGAATGCAAACCAATCAAACATAACAAAACAATCTCGCGCCAGCTCCCGCATGTCAACCGACTCCCACCGCGGTAAGTCCTCAACCCGCTCCCTTCTTTACTTTCAATTCGCACCAATTCGCACCAATTCGCACCAATTCTCACCAATTCTCACCAATTCTCACTTCCAATCTTGCGTCAACGCACGCTCAATCTCACTTCAGTTTTCTCCCACGTACGCTCGCTCACCCGTTCGCACATTCATTCTCGTCGACTCCCCGCAGCGCGCTCTCGCCAGTGGGCTCACCCGACGTTCTCGATCCAAAGCTCGTATGTGTGATATCGGGGGTGGTCCTTACTGGCGTCATGGCTGACCTGGGGCTCACTTCGCCTGCGTGTTCAATGCTTCGTGTAGACACGCCAGTCTCCTGTTCGCTCTCGCTGGTGTCTGCGTTGTTATTCTCGTACGTTCCTAGTGCCAAGGGGTCCGTATCACGGAACTGCTGCAACACCTGGGTGTCAATGATGAACTGCGTAATCGCCACAGCGGCGCGCTTGTTATCGATTAACACGCGATACTTGGTGTCCCGTCGGATGCTTTTGAGTCGATTCCACATGGTATTCCGCTCGTCCTCATACAATGGGCATTCCATGAGAATGTGACGCGCGGTTTGACCGGATAGTCCACAACCGTATTATGGGTTGTCGCTTTTGTTGATCCGCCATAGATAGTGCGCCAATCTGATTCGCTCCGTACGGAGTTGAATGAGGATTGAGGTCGTGGCCTTGCGTAGATAGGTTCAATATTGGATTGTGCGCCGTGATGGGCGGGTTACTAGGTTCTTGGTAGGTTTCCCACTCTTCTGCTTGTCCCATGCTTTTTCCCATGCATCCTTCGTCGACTGTTGGATACGTCGCTTTGCTGCTGCTCCCAGCATGATCCATCCCCCGGTTGAGACATCCCCCGGAACGACCTCCCGTCGTACTCCTTGGATTGCTGCCTTCTTTGCGGCGCGGTCTGCCATCTCGTTTCCAGGCACGTTCTCGTGTCCCGGAATCCACCGTAACGTCGCGTTGATGCCCACGTCCATACATTCTCGCAGAAGCCGTAGGCATTCGCGGATGTACAGTTGACCGGAGGCCATCCGCGGATTGGTGAGTGTTCGGAGTGCCGCTTGACTATCTGAGAAGATAACCGGTGCCTTGATGTCGCGATTCTGTTGTAACTGGAGCACGCTTTTAAGCGCGTAGCTGATCCCATAGGACTCTCCCGCGTACACTGTTGACGTGCCTTCCGTGCCGATACACTCCGTGACTTGGACATTCAACGCCGGAATGACTGCCGCTGCTCCGATATATCCTTGATAACCGCTTCCATCTGTGTATATCATGGTGTGTGCATTATGTGTGTGAATTGAGTTGTGGACTGAGATTGCAACCTCGCGCTCGTTGATTATAACCCTTGGTGGCTCACGCCACGGCTCCTGGACGTACGCGTCACGACTCTCCCATCTCCCGGCCAAGGTTCTTGGGGGAGCCGTGAGGCATCCGCCCTTCTTCCACGCGTGAGCTTCCATTGGGGTATAACCGCCGAGAGTGAGTTCTTCATCTGTACGCTTGGTGAGCATGCCGCTAGGGATGCCCAATGTTGGTCCTGTGCGGATCTGGATCGCGGTTATCTTGGCAAGCTGGTCTAGTTGTTGGCGCATCGGTATTAGGTGTAGTTCTGTATTGAGCGCCTCTGCTGCAGTGGTACGAAACGCACTACTGATGAGGCAGGCCGCACGTTTTTGAATACTCGCGAAGCCCTTGATTGTGCTCGTGATTTGCTTCTGTGTCATTAACCCTGGATGGAACCACGCCGTGGTGCCGTAGAGTATCTGCGGGATGATCACCGCCTGGTAGATTCGGCGCATCTGGCCGAGAGCCACTCCTTATGTAGAGCCTGCTAATCCTCGTAGCGCTTCAAGACTAGTCCCCGCCTTTGTAATGGCTTCTTCCCGGTGTTTCTCAAAGGTAAGCTTGGAGTCAAGCCACACCCCGAGATATTTCACTTCGTTGCGTGCGTCTATCCGTACGTCGTCCTGTATTTGGATTGGTTGTTTTTGTGGTTGGAGTCCGCTTCGCGGATTCACAAAGTGAATCAATTGATATTTCTTGCGGTTAAAGACGGAGGCGTGTCGTAGAGCCCATTGGTCTGCTGTGGCACTGGCGCGCTCTAGCTTCTTAATAGTCTCCCGCTCGGAGTAACCCGCTGCCATCATGCTCACGTCGTCCACCCAGCCGCTGGTTGTGATGTGGTTGGCCGGATCCGCGCAATCCTCAATGAGATCGGCGTTGTAGATGAGATAGAGAATAGGCGAGATCGGTGAGCCTTGGGGAATGCCGGTGGGTGTAGAAATCCAGTCCTTGGAGACGCCTTCGGGAATCCGGATCTTGGTGCTTCGTCCCGTGAGAAACGCCGTCACCCACGGTGCGAAGTGCCCCAGTCGTCGTTTCCGCATGTTGTGTAAAAGACGAGCATGGTGCGCGTTGTCGTACGCACCAGAGACATCCAGTAGCAGCATCGAGACCACACCCCGTCTGTTACCCCAGGCCCGTTGTATCCGGTCCAGGATGATCTGGATGGTGTGATCCGTGGAGATGCCCTTTCGGCCACCAAGGTGGCTCGTCGGGAGCAGTCCTTCGGATTCGACTGCGTAGCTGATTCGTCGTGCGATAATTGCTTCGAGAAATTTACCCAGCGTGTTGAGCAGCGCCACGGGGCGATATGCCTTGGGCATTCGATAGTCCCGATCTGCGCCACCCTTCCGCAGGGTTACGGTGATAGAGCGTTGAAAATGTGATGGATTGTAGCCCGTTCGTACGCAGGCGTTGAAGATTTCATAGAGTGTATCGAGTACCACTGGCAGACCAATGATCTTGTGCCAGAGGCTGTTGGGAATGGCATCGGCACCAGGCGCTTTGTCTGGTGGCGTGGAGCGGATCACGGTCTCGATCTCGTGGCGCGGGATTGTGGGGAAATAAAGTTGCTCCGGATACACGGCGTTGTCGATATCGGATAGGTCTGCTTTGGGGATCTGGGGAAAGAAGGCTTTGCTGAGCAGCGCGGTCTTCTCCTCCACGGATTCCGCGGAGATGCCATCGGATTGGAGGGTTGGCGTGATCCCGGATTCGTACGCTCCTTTGCGCGAGCGTGCCCATTTGGCCAATCGCCACATGCCCATGGGACCTCGCTCGGTCACCTCTTGCACGCGGCGACGGTGACCTTGACGGAGGGCCTTACTGACGACCCGTTTCTTCTGGTTGCGTGCCCGGAGGTAAGCGCGCCAGATCCACGGATTGTGGGTGTTGGAGACCTGGCGGCGAAGGCGGCGACAGGTTCGGATGGCTTCATTGCATTCTGGTGTGAAATCAGGGTTGCTCCATTCGCTGGGATTCGCCAATGGAATGGATTGCTCAATGGCATATTGCACCGTCTGGATCAATGTTTTGGTCGCCAGTTCGATACAGGGTATAGAGGCGTTGGTGAGAATTGGGCTTGTAAGTTCACGCTCTAGGATCTTGTGGAGCTTCTTGATATCTGTGGCCGCCCAGTTTCGGCGCTCTAGGGGAATATGGACCGGAGTCTGGATATCAAGCTGGGTCCGGATGGGCCAGTGGTCGGAGTCGTGCTGGACATTGTCCGCACGTTCGTACAGGACCATCCGGTTAAATAGATTTGCGGATAGGAAGGTGAGGTCGATGGTAGAGGTCGACTTTCCACGTTGCCACGTGACAAGGCCTTCCTCCGTCGCGAGCTCGATCTCGTGGTGGTCCATGATTTCGAGCAGCTCCGTGGCAGCGGTGTCCATCTTGGTGCCGGGACCACCCCAGGCGGGATGGTGCACGTTCATATCGCCGACGATAACGTGCTCGGATGTAGGATTGGTGTAGTGAGCGAGTTGAGTTTGCAGGTGCTCAAATGTAGCGGATCCGGGCTCATTGTAGATATTGTGAATGAAGAGCTCCTGGGATTGATCGCCACGTGCGTAGCGGATCTTGAGAATCTGATAATCCGGGGAAATCACTGTGTGAGACCACGTGGCGGGGTCGATCTGGCGGCTCACGTAGAGAGCCACCCTCGCCCGGACGCCGTCGTGATTCGCGGATTTGGGATAGAGCAATTGGTGCGTTGCTCGCGCGGGTTGGTGGGTGGTGTCGTCGTACTCGTTCTGCCAGGGCTCTTGCGTGGCCATCACGGTGGCGCGGAGTGCTTTAGGATCTCGTAAGAATGTGGCCATCACCCCATCCTTGGATTTGTGCGTATTGTATTGTAGAATCTCGAATGTACTCATTAGGCGAGCTCATCCGTGGATTGCGAGGTCATGCTTTGTCTCGATGTTCTCCCGTTTTGCCCGTTCTGGGATTGATAGTCACGGATCCGTTGGCCGGATCGTACGAAGGATTGGAGTAGCTCGTTGTAATCGGAGCTCAACGGTTGCTCCGAGTCTATTTCACGGAAGATAGGCCCTGAGCTGATTGTGACGTTATTGGGCTCCAGATTCATGGTCATTGGCGGTAATGGGGGCAGTTGGTTGTCGTTATCCACGCTGGCTTCGCGGGACTGTTCGCGGCGTCGCTTTGCCGCGGCTTGACGGATCGAGGGTGGACGGATCCGTCCTGCTCGTCGGTTTATCAATGGGGGACCACCTGTAAAGGGATATTGGGGATTCGTCTGTAGCATCCGGGGATCGACTGTGGCTGGCGACTCCTCTTCTGGGTGTGTGATTGCGAGAGCCGCCTCGACTGAGGCGGCTGGCTCGAGCGGTTGTTCGTCGTTGTTGGACGATTTGGACTTGGGCGGTCTGCCTCGTCCCCGTTTTTGGAGATAGGGCTCAACCGTCCTTTTGGGCTCGATTGTCGCGGCACGTACGATTGTTGGCGCCAATGGAGTCTCCATATCCGAGGCTTCCGCGGCTTCTGGCGTGCTTGGGCGTGTTGGTATGCGCTTGGTGGGTGGTGGAGCCGGTGGCTCAACTCCACGTTGCGCAATGAGCTCATCCACGGATTCCGTGATATCCTGGGGAGTCGACTGTGGAGCGGTTTCTAGAGCGGTCGTTGATACAGTTGTTGGTGCGGTTGTTGGAGCGGTTTCCTGAGCGGGCTCTGGAATGGACTCTACGGTGAGGTCCACTGGTGGCTCCGGAGCAGGCTCTGCTGGCGCCGTGGTGGCCTCTTGATGTTGTGTTTTGGTGCGTTTCGTACGGGTGGTGGTTGTCGATTTGGTTGCCGCTTTTGTTGACTTGGGCGCGGCACGGTGTGTCATGGTGGTGGTGGTCTTCTTCGCGGCCATATTGGCTGCTTCTTGTGGTGCTGGTTCTATCTCTTGGACGAGCAGGTGCTTTGGTACGCGGTGTATCGCATCACTGCGTAATACCCGGTCCAAGGCCTCTTTTGCACGTTCTAGCGCAATCTTCCGTACAGGGCAGTTGGCACTGATCGCCTTGTGGTTTCCCTTGTAGTTGGCACACTTGGGCACTAGATCCTGAGATTGTTTGAATGGGCACTCCTAGGTTGGGTGCTCATTCGCGCAATCTCCGCAGATGAACTTGGGATTGGGACACTGAGCGTGGACGTGCCCGTATGTCTAACACTTCTTGCACATCTTACACCTCCCCTCCTTGTAGTAAAGGCGGGTCTGGCAGATTTGAGATTGTCACACCGTATTCCGGGTCAGGGCGTTGTTCGCAATGATCGGATGGGTGAACTCCACCACGAGCGAGCTCTCCCGTCGATGAGGCCGAGCGAGCCAGCCCACGTACGCGATCTCGATGTCCACCCCTGGATACCCCCATGAATGCTGATTCTGGGCAATCAGCTGCTGCTTGAAGTCCTCATTCTTCAGATTGACGGTGTGCACCGGAACGCCGTCAATCACCACTCCCCAGGTTGGAACCCGTACGAAGGCGTTATCTCCAAAGGCTCGAACCCACTTCTCCGCGTGTTGGCGCATCACTTTGGCAGCTACAGCGTGCGGCGTCTGCAAACTGACATCTCCAGATGGAAGCTGGCGTGCGGCAATGAAGCGATGGCCCGCGAGAGAGAGGGTCTCGTTCTTCTTGGCGGCTTACGCTCTCGCTCTCTCAGCTCGTTGGACGAGCTGCTCCGGGGACTCCTTGGCGAGGTCCTTGCGGATAGCCTCATCACGGACCTTGACCACGATCTCGCAGTCGATGCTGAGCTCCGCCTGGGTGACACCAGGGGTGGACGTGCCCACGCTCGTCGATAAGGGCGGGCTCGCGATGGAGAGCCTATTCTGCCATTTGCGCGTATTCACCTCTTTCCACGGAGTAGCGGAATCACTGGAGAGTCCTGTGGTTGCGCTGGAAGTGGATGGTTCAGTTCGTGCACGGACGATTGCCATATCCCATTGAATCTGTTCGACCAGTTTCCGCAGGTCGGTAATCGCCTCGGTGCTTTCACCGTGTGAGGATGCGTAGATTTGAATATTGCGAATCGTATTCACGAATGTTGGATGGTTAATATGTGTATTGGGTGCCTTCTCAATCCATTGAAGGATGGACGCAGTCGCGTTCACATCCTCCATCTTCGCGAACCCTTTTTCTTGGTGGTGTTGGTGCGTAGTGTTTTGTTGTGGTGCCGTCGCGTCGCGACGAACACCCTGCGGGACGAGGTTTTCGCCCGTCAACGGCGTCGTCACAGCACCCTCCTCCATCGCCAGCGACTTACCTAGCAAAACTAGGATCAGTCGATAGCGCTGGATTCGGTGAATAAACTGCGAAAATTACAGCCGTTTCTGGCCGGATCTGGGTGCGCAATTTCAAAAATTTGATTCACGCGGAAGGAGATAGAGATTATATTATATCTTTCTTCTAATAATATAAAAATTTATATTATTTATAGAAATCTTTCTAAATTAGTAAAGTACAGTACTTCTTTAATTAAAATATTTTTTATATTATTTATTATAAATTATATTAATAATAGTATTTCTATTTAATTATTCTAGTTCTAATCTAAATAATATTATAAATACTATTTAATTATCTATATTATTCCTTTAGTTAGTTTATTTATTTATTAGTGATTTATAGTTGATAAATTATATTTAATTTTATATATCTTT
>NW_024468089.1:0-7561 GCF_001896365.1 Talaromyces amestolkiae | reverse complement strand
TAATTATCTAAGAATAGTACTAKAARTATTTAAAARAATMTYTATTTATATATTTAARATATAYKTYTTTATYTTATTATTTAATATATATYTTATARTRAAAATARTAGTATATARARRAARACTARATATATYACTARTAAAATATCTAATAAAGGAAATAAGCTAAAAAATATAATTATGTTAAATATAAAATAAATAAAATCTAATTTTTATAAGATATTATATTTATATCTAATTTAAAGAGGCTAGWATAAAAAATAGAATAAAATTAATATAGAAATAGAATTTAATTTTAATACAAAGATAGACTTTAAAGAATAGACTAAGTAAAAAATATATAATAAAATACTATAAAAAAAATAAAGTAAAAAATAGAATTAAATAAAATTTTTAATAAATAAGATTATACTTAAGATACTAGACTAGAAAAATCTAAATATCTATAAAAAAAGCTTAGYTTAATATATATCTAAATAARATTAAAAAAAATARAAYTATTARACTTTTTATATAGAATAAAAGTTAAAACCTCACGCACCTATGAAAACGCACCCCTCCAGGTAAAAAGTACTGTGGGAAGGAATCTAAATTATTAAAGACTCTATAATCTACCTACTTACTAACTTTTAATAGCTTACTTAATATAGTTATATAATACCACTAAAAAATTAAAAAAAAAGAGGATTATAGCTAATATTATAGTTTAAAAAGAATTTTAATATATATATCTATACTGCTATAATAATTAAAAAACTTAAAATGTGGGGAAAAAAAAAACCTCGCGCACCTATGAAAACGCACCCCCCCAGGTAAAAAGTACTGCGGGAATGAATCTAAGTTATAAAAGACTCCGTAAGCAACCCATTTACCAACTTTCAGCGCCTCAATCAACGTGGTTGAGCGATAGCGCCGAAAAGTCGGAAAAAAGGGGGAGCGTGGCCAATGCCACACTTCAAGGATGACCCTAATATACACGCATATACAGCCTCCGCTATTAAAGAACTCGAGGCATTGAAGAAGCGCTGTGAGAATGAGTAGAATAGCATGCCAATCGACATCGCTAACAACGTGGTGGCGTCGTTCTTGCACCTGGCTCGTTGGGTGAAGGACGCGCCGATGAATAAGCAGCTCGCGCAGCGACTCGCGCGCGTGGAATTGATCATGAAAAAGACGTAGAAAGAAGTCTCATAGGCCTCTTAGGAGATCAATATGATGAAGAGCAACACCAACTGCCTTATCAAGGTGATCTGCTATATACCCCTAAGCTTATATATTAACGGCAACAAGTCATATAGTCATATGACGGCAAGCTCCGAATCGTACATATAGGGCTAGGGACGATGAGTGCCCTCATATCCATTAACTGTCCCTAGCGTGGGAGTTTCTAGTGGGAATAGCTCTCCGCTAACACCCTTCCCATCTCAGGAAGATCTTGAGATCTATTTTGAGCATACCGACGCCAATATCATCAATTCCCTGAGATGGTCCCCAGATAAGGTCATCCACCAGGCTAATCTAGTGATCTAATTAATATAAGATACTATAATCGCGCACTAACATCTTCTTGCTATAAAAGTATAGTCTAGTAAGGATATCATCCTTCTTATAGCTACTATAGATGATATAGACCAGCTTATATATAAGAATAACTGGATTCGTACCTTTAGAGTAGAGACTTATATCTAGAAATATATCTAGAATATAATAGTATACAGTATCAGCACCAATATCAATCTAAAATAAGAGATTTTCAAAATAATATTTATCTCTTAGAATACTGCTATATTTATATATATCCTAGCCCTATTCAACACCACATATATAGGCTAGCTATTTAGTGAATAGAAGATCCAGGAACTAAAGCTTCTATAAGTCTATCTTATTATGATGTTTAACAATGAATGGATAGCTAATCTTATAATTAAGTGAGATCTTATTATTAATAGTTTCCAGTATGCAGTCTCTATTTATAATAAGGCTGCCAACCTCTAGTAATATTATAAATACTAGATATATAAGCATATTATACAATACTATTAGCGCTAGATCTACTACGCCTACTGTGTGAGATCTTATAATATAGAGAACTATCCTATATCTAGAGAGAAGGAATACGCCAAGTGCACTAACTATATTATAGAAAATGTATATATTAAAGACCCTATAAAGAAGCTAGATGAGAAGTATTTCTCCTATATCTATAAATGTCTAATTAGAGTCTTATATCTAGTAGAGGCTTATTAATAGTGTATCTATAGCTTTTAATATCACTCTAAGGTTGTGAGACTAGGTAACTATACTCCTAGAGTCATCTCTTATAATAATTCTATATCTGCAGAAGTAACAGCCCTAATAGCTAATAAGTATAGTCCTTATACTAAGACCCAGGTAGAGCCTTCTATACAATGTTGCTTAGCCTTATTATAAAGTAAGAGTATAGTAGCGCATAAGTAAACTGCTGATCCTGGAAACCTAAATCAACTAAATACTCAGGCCTAAAAAAAAGCGACATGGATATAGAATGATAAGGAGAATAAAATAATAAATATTAACCTAGAACTAGAGGCTATAGTTAATCCTTACTTAATAATTGTATATAAAGACTGTATACAGAAGAACTACTTTAAAGCGCTAAAGATACTAACTAGCCTTATTCTCCAGTCGGATATCACCTCACTCTAAGAAGTGTAAGTGGAATCAATCCGCTCTATCTGTTGTGTATGAAGCGCGCGTATTATCCTAGATAATGAGTCTAATGACAAGCTTAGCTACTTAGACTATAATATCACTAAGCCTATTAGGAAACCTAGTAAAGAGGATAATATAATGATAATTATAAACCTTAAAGACTCTATATAGGCTAATTCTTAATAAGATATTATGTCTACTGACTCTAAATCTTATAAGTAAACTACTAGAAATTATAAGATAAGATCCAGATGTATCTCTTTAATGAGAAAGATATGTAAGAATATGATATTCTAGCTATTTAGGAACCCTATATTAATAAATAAATAGATTCTTTAACTATATACGCACTAGCGTTTTAAAACTATTTCTATATTTTATTGCAGCCTATACCATAAAAAGACTATAATATCTATCTATAAGTATATCTCTATATTAATAAATATATTAATCCTACTATATAAAAAGTATAGTTTTATAATAGGAATCTAAGCACACTGATCCTTCAGACTGCCAATTATAGCACTATTTATATCTATAATATTTATAATCTAGGAGTATCTAGCAGCTAGGGATCTGAAATTAGGACTCTCTATAAGGTAATAACGCCTGGTATACAATATATTATATTAGGAGACTTCAATCTACACCATCTACTATAGATAGGTATATAGTATTAATATATAAATAATAAAGCAATAGAACTTATTAATCTTATAGATGAGTATAAACTAGACTAGTTGCTCCCCTATAGCATAATAATATATAAGAAAAAAGAAGCTAAAATAACTATTAATCTTATCTAGATATTTAATACTCTATCTAACTAATTGATTAGCTATACTAATAAATAAGAATAATAATATAATATAAATTATATTCCTATTCTTATCTAATTTAATCTAACTCTAGTTAGTGTACCCCCTGTTGTCTATAAAGACTAGGGGTTATTAGATTAGAAGCTCTTTCTTAGGCTGATAAAGATATATAACTAGCATCCCTATTAATTAGCAGATATAGGAGACATTGATAAAGCAGTACACTATCTAGTTAAGACAATTTATAATATAGTAGAATAGGCTACTTCTACTAAGCAGATTATCTCTTACTCTTATACTAGATACATACCAGAGATAATAGAGCTCAAACACTAGATCTTATAGTGCTAGAGATATATATATTAAACCAATATAGACTAGGTATAGAAAAAGTATAAAGAGATAAAGAAGAAGCTAAAAAAATATATTAATAAACTTATACAAGAACTCTACTATTAATAAATTAAAAAAGCAACTAAATTATTAAATAACTTCTAGAAAATCATATGCTAGGTTCATAATTAAAATACACCACATGCCTCTTTTATATTAATATTAATATACAATAATACTAAATATACTACTCTAAGGGAAAAAGTAACACTCTTCTAAAAAATCTTATATCTAGAGCTTTTAGAGATAGACCTCTTAAATATCAGCTACTACTAATATTTAAAATCTTATAAGATGTCTCCTATTATGTTAGATAAAGTGTAAGTAGTAATTTATAATATAAAGCCTAATAAGGCTTCTAGTCTGGATAAAATCCTAAATCTAATCCTCTAATAACTACTCCTACTTATTAAGCACTATTTATTTAACTTATTCAATACCTATCTATAACACTATTACTATTTAAAACACTTCTAATAGTCTATTATAATAGTAATCTATAAACCTAGAAAGTCTAACTATATTAATCTAAAATTATATCAACCTATAGCATTACTAAGCACTATAGAGAAAGCACTTAAATCTATAATTATATAATAACTAAGCTATTTAATAAAATATTATTATCTATTATTAAAGTATTATATAAAAGAATAATAAGATTACTTCTATAAGCTCATAATCTATCTCCTACTAAAAGAAACTTATAATATCTAGAGAGATAATCTCTAAATAGCCTCTAGTCTTATAATAGATATTACTAGTACTTTTAATAATATAAACTATATAAGGCTTATCTATAATTTATAGAAATGCTAGATCTTTAATGTGCTAGTAGACTAGATTATAAGCTTTCTTAGTAGCTATTATATATTAATTATACTATTAAAAAGTAATATAAGAGAATATATAGTTAATATAAATATCTTTTAGAGGTCTCTACTGTTATTAATCCTGTTTCTATTCTTTAATGTAGATCTTATTAAATAGATATAAGCTAAATGCCTAGAGGTGCTTATTATTAGATATATAGATGATATCTTTTTAATAGTATTTAGGAGTTCCGCAGTAGCTAATTACTACATATTTATCTAGGCGCACCAGGTCATAAAGCGCTAAAAAAAAATATATATCTCTAAGTTTAATCTGACCAAATATTAGTTAATATATTTTTAGTAGAAGCACCAATCAGTACTAAAACTAAGAGATTAACTTGATATATCTCTAGTTATTAAAGGATAGGAAATTAAAGTTAAGGACTTTATCAAGTATCTTAAAGTTCTCTTAGATACCTACCTAACAGAGGAGGCCTATATATAAAAAATAAAAAAGAAAGCTATAAAGTTAATAGTAGAATTAGCTTTAATAATAGGCTTAATCTAAGGAATATTAATAATATATCTCTAGAAGATATACATCATTATATTCTAATTATAGATTATATATACATATTCTATATAGTATATCTATAATAGAAGAAGCTTTATAAAATTATAGCAAGAGATAAAGAAAGTAATATAATCTATTTATATCTAAGCACTATACTAGATATCTAATATATTTAAGTATATATTATAATAGATCCTAGAGGTCTACCTCCATATCCTACTATCTAAGTTAATACTTATAAGACTATTAGAAAAGACATACCTCTAGTTAATAATCTCACCACTATAACTAATATTATAGATTATATAGAATCAGGCTCTTTATAACAACCCCTTTATATCTCTATTACACTAACTAGAGATATTTATAGAATAGAAACTTAGATATAATGTATGCTAGTATATTAAGATAATCTATCCATTTATAATATCTCTATAGTAGGAGCCGTCAAAGATAAGAATTAATAAGATAAAAAAAGAAGCTATCTATATATAGATTATTATAATAATAAATATTTAACTCTTTATAAATAGGAGTAGATATAACTATAGGATTAAAGCAGCAATATATTTATTAATATTAGACACAGCTATACAAGTAATTAGCTCATTAAAAACATATATTATCTATATAGATAAGCTAGAGAAAATTAATATAGCATTAAGTCTTCTAATCTATAACTAAGACTATAGTAAGATCTATAAAGCTATAATCTATACTAATAACTAAGCAGCAATCCGCGCTATATATTATCTCTAATAGTTCTCTAGATAGTATATTCTTTGTTAAATTATATATTAGTTAGATCTATTATAGGACCCTCAATCTTATTAACAGGTACGATTATAGTAGATGTCTAGACATAAAGATATTCCTAGTAATAAAGAAGTAGACTAGTTGGCAAAGCTTACTATAATAAACGTGATATAGTGCACATAAGAAAATAAGCATAGATCTTAAATTAATATACTTAATTAGACTATATTCTATATTATATATATCTCCTTTAACCTATATTACTCTATAATTCTTGTAGCAGTGTATTAGTAATAACTATAAATAAAGTTTATAAAACAGTAGAAAAAGCAATAGGATAATACTAAGTATAAATAGCATCTCTATCATATTATATCAATATTAGCGAAGAAAGTGGTCTCATTACACAAGAAACTAAAATAAGTATAGAATTTAGCACTTATATAGATATAAACTAGTAAATCTATACTCTATAATTTTCTTATAAGTATAAGGATCAAAGACTCACTAATATATTTATATAAATTAGAAGTTTAAGATATAGCACACATTCTAATCCATTATCCTCTTTATATATATCTCTATATAGAGATACTCTATAAAGAAAGATATAAGATAGATGATTATAAGCTCCTTAATAAGCCTCTTTAAATAAAAAGATATATTAAATTCATGCTATAAACTAGATTATTAATTTAGTTCTATAATATAATTTCTTTTATATAATATTCTTAGTAAGTATAATCTCTATTCTAGAAAGACGTCCATGTTAATTTATTTTATCGCGAATCGATTACTTAACTTAATAAAATAATAATAATGGGCTTTTTCTTTGCCTATTCTTTTCTCTCCCTAGCTTATCCTTTATTATATATATTTTCTAGTATTAGTTCTTTCTAGTGTTCTATTATCTCTAAAGATCAGGTATATATTTATATATTTTATTTATTAAGTATTTTAACATGCTGCTTCTTATATTATTATTAGTATTATTATTATTTTAAAGCTAGAGCTACATATTGAGTTTTTGTATAATATAGGCTGAGTTAGCTAGCACCAAGCTAGGAGTCTTAGCACTTCTTTTCTTTGTATAATAGTATGCCCGCTGCCCAATAGGAGGCGCCGCCGGCCACTAGGCTTAGATGCGTGTATGAAACAATCAATCAATCAATCAATCAATCAATCAATCAATCAATCAATCAATCAATCAATCAAAAAACTTAAAATATTAAAGAAATATTATAAAGTAGAAACTACTAATATATTTATTAAAATTATAAAAAATATACTAATAAGATTCTTAGATCTAACTTATTAGATTAAAAAGACTTTTATAAATAAATAGCTTATATAGTGCCTTACGCGCATAGAATTAAGTATAGAAAAGATATAGAAAAAGATTATCTAAATCTCTTAGAAAATTAATACTATTAAAAATAATACTAATTAACTTATAGAGATAATCTACTATTCTATATCTTTAGATTTATATATTATAAAAAACTCTATAAATT
>NW_024468088.1:0-7719 GCF_001896365.1 Talaromyces amestolkiae | reverse complement strand
TAATTAACTATAATAAATATATTAGATTTAATTAACTAATTAAATACTATATTATTTAATAAGTTAATGAATAAAGAAACTAATAAAGAAACTAATAAATAAACTAATAAATAATTTAATTAATAAAATGCAATAATAAATAATCTAATTAATAAATAAATTAATAGATAAATTAATAAACTAATTAATAATCTAATAAATAATTTAACTAATAAATTAATAAATAAATAAACTATTAAGTAATCTAATCAAAAAATTCAATAATAAATAAATTAATTAATAATCTAACTAATAAATAAATAAAATAATAAATAATTTAACTAATAAATTAATTAATAAACTAACTAATAAATAAACTAACTAATAAGTAAACTAATGAATAATCTAATAAATTAATTAATTAATAATCTAACTAATAGATTGATTGATTGATTGATTGATTGATTGATTACACGCATCTAAGCCTAGTGGCCGGCGGCGCCTCCTATTGGGCAGCGGGCATACTACCATACAAAGAAAAGAAGTGCCAAGACTCCCAGCTTGACGCTGGCTGACTCAGCCCGCACCACGTAAAAACTCAACACATAGCCCCAGCTTTAAAATAATAATAACACTAATAACAACGCAAGAAGCAGCACGCCAAAACGCTTAACAAATAAAATGTGCAAATATATACCTGACCTCTAGGGACAATAGAATGCTAGAAAGGACTAACGCTAGAAAATATATATAATAAAGGACAAGCTGGGGAGAGAAAAGGATAAGCAAAGAAGGAGCCTATTATTATTGTTTCATTAAGTTAAGTGGTTAATTCGCGATAAGATAAATCAATGTGGATGTTTTCCTAGAGTAGAGGTTATACTCGCTGAGAGCGCTATATAAGGGGAATTGTATTACGGAACTGAGTCAACAATCTAGTTTATAGTATAAATTTAACACACCTTTTCACCTAAAGAGGCTTACTAAGGAGCTTGCGGTCATCTATCTTATATCTTTTTTTGTAGAGTATCTCTATATAGAGGTATACGTGAAGAGAACAGCAGATTAGGACGTGTGCTATGTCTTGAACCCCCAGTCTATATAGACATGTTGATGAGTCTTCGATCCCTACACTCATAAGAAAACTGCGGAGCGTGGATTTACTAGTCTATATCTATATAAGCGCCAAACTCTATACTTGTTTTAATCTTTTGTGCAACGAGACCACTTTCTTTGCTAGCGTCAATATGATACGATAGAGGTGCCATCTATATTTAGTACTATCCCACTGCTCTTTCCACTATTTTATAAACTTCACCTACAGTCGTTGCCGACACACCGCCATAAGAATCACGGAGTGATATGGGTTGAAGGAGATACATGCGGCATAGAGCGTAGTCTAATTGGGTGTATTAATCTAAGATCTACGTCTATTTTCTTATATACACTGTGTCGCGTCTACTGTGGCGAGCTTTGTCAACTAGTCTGCTTCTTTGTTGCTAGAAATATTTTTGTGTCTAGGCATCTACTGTAATCGTACTTGCCAGTGAGATTAAGGGTCCTATAGTAGGTCCAACTAATATACGATTTGACGAAGGATGTACTGCCTAGAGGACTATTAGGAATAGTATGTAGCGTGGATCGCTACTTAGTTATCAGTATAGATTATAGCTTTATAGATCTTATTATAGTCTTGGTTATAGATTAGGAAGCTTAGCGCTATATTAATCCCCTCCAGCTCACCTATGTAGACGGTGTGTGTTTCTAATAAGCTAACTGCTCACGCAGCCACACCTAATATTAGTAAATACGCTGTTACTCCAATCCCGTGGTTGTATCTGCTCCTATCTGTAAAGAGTTGAATATCTATTATTATAGTAGTCTGTGTATAGATAGCTTTCTCTCTTATCTTATTAATCCTCATCTCTAGTAGCTTCTACTATAGAAGTACTATGAATAGATGGATCATCTCGATATACTAGTATATACCGCGTCTAAGTTTCTATTCTACAAACATCTCCAGTCGGTGTAGTGGGGATGTAAAGGGGTTATTATAGGGAGTTTAATTCCATATAGTCTGTAGTGTTAATTGTAGTGATAAGGTTATTAACTGGAGGCATGCCTTCTCTAACAGTCTTACGAGCGTCAACTCAGATAGCGGGATATAGAGGTAGATCTCTAGGGCCTATCGTGACGTACGCTTAAACACGCTAGATATCTAATATAGCGCTTGGGCATAGATAGACTATATTACTTTCTCTGCTTTTTACTATAACTTCATAAAGCCTCTCCTATTATGGATATACCACATAGAATATGTGTATATGATCTGCGGTTAGAGCACGGCGGTGTACATCTTCCGGAGATATGTCGTTGGTATTCCCTAGATTAAGCCTGCTATTGAAGCTAATTCTGCTACTAACTTCGCAGCCTTCTTTCTTATCTCTTGTACGTGGGCCTCCCTCGTTAGGTGGGTATCTAGGAGGACTCTAAGATACTTAATAGAGTCCTTAACTTTGATTTCTCGTCCTTTAACGACCAGGGGCACGTCGAGTTGACCCCTTGGTTTTGGCACCGATTAATGCTTCCGCTAGAAGTGCGCCAACTGATATTTAGCTGGGTTGAACTTAGAGGCGTGTATTCTCTTCTAGCGCTCTGCGACCTGATGCGTCTGGGTGAGTGTGCGGCAATTAGCTGCCGCAGAACTCCCGAGTGCCATCAGAAAGATGTTGTCTACGTATCCAATAATAAGCACCTCTGGGCACTCGGCTCGTATCTGCTCAATAAGATCCGCGTTAAAGAATAGGAACAGGATTAGTGACAGTAGGGACCCCTAGAGGATACCTGTATTAACTATGTATTCCCCCATATTACCCTCTAATAGTATGATTGACGTACGGCGGCTGCTAAGAAAGCTTGTAATCCAGCCCACTAGCATGTCAGAGATCTGGCGCTTTTATAAATTATAGATAAATCTCGTGTGGTTCACATTATTAAAAGCACTAGTGATGTTTATTATAAGACTAGAGGTTACTCAGAGATTATCCCTTTAGGCGTTGTGAGTTTCTTTTAGTAGGAGATAGATTATAAGCTTATAGGAGTGACCTTATTATCTCTCTATATAATACTTTAGTAACAGGTAATAACGCTCCATTAGATAGCTTAGCCG
This sequence comes from Talaromyces amestolkiae, assembly GCF_001896365.1. Lineage (NCBI taxonomy): Eukaryota > Fungi > Ascomycota > Eurotiomycetes > Eurotiales > Trichocomaceae > Talaromyces > Talaromyces amestolkiae. The sequence continues at coordinate 4,571 of NW_024468088.1, read as the reverse complement.
TTGTATAATTATAGATTTAAGTGCTTTCTCTATAGTGCTTAGTAATGCTATAGGTCAATATAATTTTAGATTAGTATAATTAGACTTCCCAGGCTTATAGATCACTACTATAGTGGACTATTAGAAGTGCTCTAGATAGTAGTAGTACTATAGGTAGGCATTAAATAAGTTAAGTAGATAGTGCTTAATAAGTGGGAGCAGTCGTTGGAGGACTAGATTTAGGATCTTATCTAGGCTAGGAGCCTTATTAGGCTTCATATTATAAATCACCACTCGCATTTCGTCTAATGTAATGGGAGGCGTCTTATAAGGTTTCGGATATTAATAGTGGCTGATGTCTGAGAGGTCTGCCTCTAGAGGCTCTAGATACAGGACTTTTCGGAAGAGCGCTGCTTTTTTCCTTAAGGCAGTATACTTAGTATCATTGTATATTAATATTGGTGTAAAGGAGGCACATAATACGCCTCAGTTACGAATCTAGCGTGTAATTTTCTAGAAGCCGTTTAATGACTTAGTCGCTTTCTTAATTTATTAATAATAGAGCTCTTATATGAGCTTATTAGTACGTCTTTTCAACTCTTTCTTTGCCTCTTTATACTCCTCCCACGCCTAGTCTGTATTGGTTTAATATGCATATCTCCAGTACTATAAGACCTAGTATTTGAGCTCTATTATCTCCGGTATATATCCAGCGCGAGAGTAAGGGATAATTTACTTAGTAGGAGTGGCCTGTTCCGCTGTGTTGTAAATTATCTTAACTAGATAGTGTATTGCCTTATTAATATCTCCTATATCCACTAGTTAATAGGGATACTAGTCGTACGTCTCTATTAGCCTGAGAAAGAGCTCTTAGTCTAATAATCTCTAGTCCTTGTGGATGACAGGGGGTACGCTAACCAGAGTTAGGTCGAATTAGATAAGAATAGAGACGTGATCCGCGCTGTACTATCACTCCCATTTATCAGCGCAGCTGATCAATTAGTTAGATAGAGTGTTAGATACCTAGATAAGATTGATAGTTGTTTTAGCTTCCTTTTTCTCGTACGTTATCGTGCCACGGGGGAGCAACTAGTCTAGTTCGTGCTCATCCATAAGATCAATGAGTTCTATCACTTTATTATCTACATGTTGATACTGCGTATCTGCTCATAGTAAATAGTATAGGTTAAAGTCTCCCAATACAATATATTGCACACCAGGCGTCATCACCTTATAGAAAGTCCTAATTTTAGATCCCTAGCCACTAGATACTCTTGGATTGTAAATATTATAGATATAGATAGTACTATGATTAGTAGTCTAAAGGATTAGCGTGCTTAGATTTCTATTATAAAACCATACTTCTTATATGGTAGGGTTGATATGTTTGTTGATGTAGAGACACACTTATAGATAGATATTATAGTCTTTTTATAGTGTGGGCTGCAACAGGATATAGAAACAGTTTTAGAGTGCTAGTGCGTACGTGGTTAGAGGGTCTATCTATTTATTGATATAAGGTTCCTGAATAGCCAGGATGTTATATTCTTATACGTCTTTCTTACCAAAGAGATACATCTGGACCTCATCTCGCGATTTCCAGCAGTTTGCCTGTAAGATTTGGAGTCGGTAGGTGTGGTACCTCATTAAGAATTGGCCCATATGGAGTCTTTAAGGTTTATAGTTATCATTATATTACTCTCTTCACTAGGTTTCCCAGTAGGCTTAGTGATATCGTAGTCTGAGCGGCTAAGCTCGTCATTGGACTCGTCATCTAGGATGGTGCGCGCGCTCCGTGCATGACGGATAGGGCGGATTGATTCCACTTACGCTTCTTAGAGTGAGGCGATATCTGATTAGAGGATAAGACCAGTTAGTATCTTTAACGCTTTAGAGCAGTTCTTCCGTGTACAGTCTTTGTATACGATCATCGAGTGAGGATCGACTGCAGCCTCTAGTTCTAGGTTAATATTCATCACTTCATTCCTCTCATCGTCCTATATCTGTGTCGCCTTCTTTTAGGCCTGAGTATTTAGCCGATTTGGGCTTCTAGGGTTGGCAGTCCACTTACGCGCTGTTATACTCTTACTTTATAATAGGGCTGAGTAATGTCGTGTAGGAGGCTCTACCCAGGTCTTAGTGTGAGGGCTACACTCGTTAGCTGCTAGGGCTATTGCTTCTATAGGTATAGGATCATTGTGGGAGATAATTCTAGGAGTACGGTTACCTGGTCTCGCGACCTCAGAGTGATATTAGAGGCTGTGGGTGTGCTATTAATAAGCCTCTGCTAAGTACAAGACTCTAATTAGATACTTATAGGCATAAGAGAAATGCTTCTCATCTAGCTTTTTTGTAAGGTCTTTGATATGTGCATTTTCTGCAGCGCAGTTAGCGCATTTGGTGTATTCCTTCTCTCTAGGTGTAGGGCAGTTCTTTATATTATAAGATCCCGCGTAGTAGGTGTAGTAGATCTAGTGCTGACAGTATTGTGTGATATGCTTATATATCTAGCATTTATAGTATTACTAGAGGTTGGCGGCCTTATTATAAATAGAGACCGCGTGCTGGAAACTGTTAATAATGAGGCCTTACTTAATCATGAGATTAGCCACCCGCTCGTTGTCGAACATCACGATGAGATAGGCTCGTGGAAGCTTCAGTTCCTGGATCTTCTGTTCACTAAGTAGCCAGTCTATATATATGGTGTTGAATGGGGCTAGGATATACGCAAATACAGCGGTATTCTAAGAGGCGAGTGTTGTTTTAAAAATCTCCTGTTTTAGGTTGATATTGATGCTAACGCTATATACTACCACGCCCCAGGTGCGTTTCCGGATACGAGTCTCTGCTCCAAAGGTGCGAATCCAGCTATTCTTGTGTATAAGCTGGTCCACATCGTCTACAGTGGCCGTAAGGAGGATGATATCCTCACTGGGCTGCACTCTCGTAGCGAGGAGGTGTCGGTGCGCGATTATGGTATCTTGTGTCGATTAGATTACTAGATTGGCCTAGTGGATGACTTTATCTAGGGATCGTCTCAGGGGATTGATGGTGTCGGCGTCGGTACGCTTAAGATAGATCTCGAGGTCTTCCTGAGATGGGAAGGGTGTCAGTAGAGAGCTATTCCTGTTGGAGACTCTTATGCTAGGGATAGTTGGTGGATATGAGGGCACTCGTCGTCCCTAGCCCTGTATGTACGATTCGGAGCTTGCCGTCACGTAACTATACGACTTGTTGCCGTTGACGCGTGAGCTTGGGGGTGTATGGTAGATTATCTTGATGAGGCGGTTGGTGTTGCTCTTCGTCGTGTTGATCTCTTAAGAGGCCTATGAGACCTCTTTCTGCGTCTTTTCCATGATCAATTCCACGCGCGCGAGTTGCTGTGCGAGTTGCTTGTTCGTCAGCGCGTCCTTCATCCGACGAGCCAGGTGCAAGAACGACGCCACTACGTTGTTGGTGATGTCGATTGGCATGCTATTCTGCTTATTCTCACAGCGCTTCTTCAATGCCTTGAGTTCTTTGATGGCGGAGGCTGCATATGCGCGTATATTAGGGTCGTCCTCGAAGTGTGGCATTGGCCACGCTCCCCCTTTTTTCCGACTTTTCGGCGCCATCGCTCAACCACGTTGATTAAGGCGCTGAAAGTTGGTAAATGGGTTGCTTACGGAGTCTTTTATAACTTAGATTCGTTCCCGCAGTACTTTTTACCTGGGGGGGTGCGGATTCGTTCCCGCAGTACTTTTTACTTGCTTACGGAGTCTTTTATAACTTAGATTCGTTCCCGCAGTACTTTTTACCTGGGGGGGTGCGTTTTCATAGGTGCGCGAGGTTTTTCTAACTAATAGATAAACTAATAAACTAATAAATAAACTAATTAATCATGTACCTAATAAACTAAWAAATAATTTAAYTAATAAATAAACTAATAAATAAATTAATAAATAAAATAATAATRAAAGTAATCAAGTAATAATTYTRATTTATTARACTATCTAAACTAGAGRRATATYTTTAAATCTAAATATTAACTACCCTTTTCTATCTAATAAAAATACTATTATAATTATTATAAYCTATATTAGACTTATATTTAGTTATAATCTAGATCTAGTTCTTAATTCTATCTATCTATTATAAAATAATATTTAAATTATTATTACTTTCATCTATATTAAAGTCTATTATATATTAATAAATTATTTAAATAATTATTAATATAAATTGAATATACTAAAAGCAGAATATTAATCTATATAGAATTGAATATAATAACTATAATAATAAATATATAAAGTAGGTATAGAAGTAGTAAATATAATTTTAGAAGTTTATAATTAGTTATTATAGTAGAAGATCTAGTATAAGAATATTTTAAATATATATTAAACACTAGTTAGATATAAATCTAATAAATATTTATATAATAATAAAAAGGTTAGAGATATTAAGATAGATTCTAATATAATTAAGCTATAATTATATTTATTAGTAAAAGTACTAATTATAATAAAGTTTTAATAGATATTTAGTATAGATTTAATATTAAATAAGAATAATAAATATTTAGTATAGATTTAATATTAAATAAGAAT
>NW_024468087.1:9170-11320 GCF_001896365.1 Talaromyces amestolkiae | reverse complement strand
TAATATTATTAATCTTATATATTATAATACCTAGAGGAAGGAGAAATTCTAGTTTATATTTATCTATAAGATTAATAAGATATATAATATTATTATTAGTATATTAATATTAAGTGCTTTATTAAAATAAATAATAGAGATTAAAATCTTTTAGTATAATATTTTATATACTAGGTTAGATTGCTTTCTAGAGGGAGGGTAGTGATAATACTTTATTACTAGCTATACTAGGATTATATATATTATATATATAGATAGTATTTTATATCTCTATATAGAGGATTAGTATACTTAGATTTTAGTTATAGAACTAGATTTTCTATGTGATTAGATTGATACGCTTATTTATATAGAAATATATATAGGAATAATCTAGKAAGTCTTTTTATAGTATAKACTATAGTAAGATATAGAATTARYYTTAAAATACTARTGAATATATAATTAGAGAGTCTATTTTCTTATTAATATATAATTCTTAAATAGCTAGGATATTATACTTAAACATCTTTTTCTTACTAAAAAGATAGATCTAGATCTTATCTTATAATTTCTAGTAGTTAGTCTATAAGATTTATAATTAATTAATATAATAATTTATTACTAAGTATTCTAAATGCTATTTTTAATATTATATATTATAAAAGTATTATTTTCTTCTAGCTTCTCCTTTAGCTTTATGGGTTTAACTAGTTTTATAGAAGCCTTATACTCTAATAATTAGCTTAATTTATCCTTTAACTTATTATTATCTAGGATTATATATGTATTTTAGATATAATAGATAAATAAGATTAATTTAATATATCCTTTCTATAATAAGATAATATTTAATTCTAGAATTAGTATTCTTAGTATTAGCTTAATATAGATCTTCTTAATATAAGTCTTATATATAATTAGGAAGTAAAAATCTATTAATATCTCTACTATAATTTTTATATTTATAATTTTCTATATCTATATAATTTTCTTAAGTATTTAGATATTAAACTAAATATTAGAGTTTTCTAGTTCTATAGCTTATTTCTATGCTATACTCTTATTCTAAGATAGAGCTAAATTATATCTTAGAAATAGGTTTATCTAGATTAGAGAATAAGAGCTTTTTTTTATTATTAATATTATTGTTTCTATAAGTATTAGATTATTCTAGATTATAATTCTAGAAAAGTAGCTCTTTAATTTTATAATGAGTGGATATATCTATAGATTATATATATAGATCTAGTATACTTTTATAAKATTTATAGTATAGATAGAGTATTTTTATATATATAAGAAATRCTTATTATTAAGYTTYTAAATAGRRTYTTTAATTTAGATATTYTTTATAATATAGTTTATATATTAGATATATTTCTAGTCTTATAGAGTGGTGTATTCTTTAGTATTATAAGATTCTATATAATATATATAAAAGGCCTATTACTAATAGTATTATATAATATATTTATATATTTAATATTTATAGTATTACTAAAGATTAGCTATCTTATTATAGATCTTATACGCGTGTTATTCTCTATAAATTATAAGTCTATAGATAATAGTAAGATTAATAGTTTATTTATTATTAAATATAATAATAAGATATATCTTAGTAAGYTTYTATTTTTAAATTTTTAATTTACTTATTAGTTATCTTATATATGTGATGTTGAAGGATAAATAGATAAAAATARARRTATTTTATAAGATAAGTGTTATTTTAAAARATATMTATTTTAGATTAAGATTGATATTTATATTATAAATAATAATATCTTAGATATGTTTTTAGATTTATATATTTATTCTAAATATATAGATCTAGTTACTCTTATAGGTAAGCTAGTCTATATTATCTATAATATCTATAAAAAAGATAATATCTCTATTTAACTAGATCTAAACTATATAAAATTAATAATAAATAATAATAATATTTTAGATTAACTAGATTATAAGATTAGYTTTATTAAGGATCTTATTTAGAAACTATTTAATAGAAGCTAGAATATTAAGATTAGTTTTCTCTAGATAGACTTTAAGATCTTTCTAGATAGGAAAAGAGATTAATAAAATATTTCTTTTATTTAATACTTCTACGCTTAGAATTATTAATAGATATAAAAGTACTTTTTATTTCTAGCTCTATATATATAACT